>NC_081408.1:21305068-21374018 GCF_030272615.1 Cryptomeria japonica | reverse complement strand
TCAAAATGATGTTTTTCATAACCCGTACTGGTTTTGTGAAGATCAAAATAATGGTTTTTCATAATCCGTACGGGTTTTGTGAAACTCAAAATAATGTCTTTTATAACCAGTACGGGTTATGAAAAACCTTAATTTTGGTTTTTCATAACCCGTACGGGTTTTGGGAAATTCAAAATGATGGTTTTAGTTATACATAACCCGTATGGGTTATGTAGGACTATGAATGGTACTTTTTTTTTTCAAAACCCGAGTGGGTTATCTTGCACATCAGAACCCGTGCGGGTTTTGGCTCGGTAAGAGGGTTGGAAAATGACCCTAAGACTTGCAAGCCCATTTTCCCTCCATTTCTATCTCTTTACATGTTTTTTCATCTTGCAAAATGATTTATCGACTTCATCATCATTAGATTTACAAATGATCAAGTGGGTATCTCTAAAATTACCACCATAATCTTACACGTCTTCTCATCTTTCTGACCATATAAATTTTTCTATTTTTAGAAAACATTAGCATAGTAAACTTTAATTTCCTTTACTAGTGCATACATCTACCATTTTTTTAATAACTTTTGGTATACTTGACCAAATTCAAAATAAATTACATATTATTTTCTACACTAGATCCTATACATTTAAAAAAGAAGTTTTCATTTTCGATTATTTTGATGTAAGTTATGCCCAGCGCATGAACAAGTACCAAATTTTCAGGATGCGGTCACTTCAAAAAATCACTAAAAACAAAATACTCAATGAAAAATTACAAAAAAATACACAACTTCTAGAGCTCAATCTTACTTATCATCCTACCAAAGGGTTTTGTAAAATAATAAATTTAATTATATATTTTGTGCAGCGTACGAAAACATCTATGTTATGTTTTTCAGAAAAAATCAGGAACAATTTTTTGTGCGAGAGAGGTTTGACCCTCTTAATCTTATCCAATTTTAAAAAACTTTAGTAGTTACTAAATTCAGAGTACTACAATTCTTATTCTTTTTTCAACACCAAGTTTTGAGTGTGTGACCTTCAAATATCTCTTTGAAGTTTAGGTTTACCTATTTTCAAAAAAAAAGTGGCCACTTATACCCCCTTTTTGTTCACCATCTTGGTGCACTTACCCGGTTATGAAAATCGTCCAAATAGACCATGAGGAGATCAAAACAAACACAGGGCCAAAGGGCTTTGTAAAACTCAAATGGGAAACCGACACAACTATAGAATTGTTTCATTTTTTCATGGAGCTAACAACCTCATTCAGGTCCTCCAGGGTAAGCAATTGCTTACAAAATTTAAATTGGGCCTCAGAGAGCCAACATGGCAAACTGTGAGACAATCTTGGAGAGATCGATCTCGCTCTGGAGAAGCATCCTAAGTAGCAAAAACTTTCTTTTAATGGTGAAAATTTTTGTGGAGAATGTATAGAAGCTCATAGAGCACCGTCTATCTGTCTCTAATTTTTTTAGTGCTTGATGACGAGTGATGAGCTCGAAGAGCCAAAAAACCCCTTTAGATGCTTGATCACGAACTTTTAATTAATGGAGTCTGGCCTTGATATGGGAACCTTTAGTGGAAAGGGCATCAACAATTTTATTCTATTCATGCAAATGGGTCAGTCAAACTTACAAAGTAGGTAAGAAGGGATCGATGAAAAGAGCTTCCATGGCATGTTGAAGATTTGAGGTGGTAACCTTGTAGGAATGCCAATAAAAAATATTAAGTTGATGCCCATAAATGCAAATGAATCATGAAATGCACTAAATAGCATGGTTCCACCATGTAATCCACCGAGACTATTGAGTGGGATGATATTCAAGATTCCAAAATTGTTGTATGTCGGACACCATGGGCCTCTGACTTAGTAGAGAAGTATTCAAGAAACAAATGCATCTTAGAAGGACTTGATGAGCCCACTCACCATTCAATTCTGAGATTAATGGGGTAGTGGTCTACCAATGTCAATTCAAGGAGAGGTAAAATAGGCAGATCTTGATGGGATGCAAATGAAAAGAAAGATTGTCTCGTAATCATAGAAGAATCAATCCATTTAAGGATTCTATCATTTCTTGCCTAGAAATTTCTCCTTATATGTTATATAATTTTAGGATGACAACGATAAGAATTAGGATCATAAAGACCTAATTTATTATGCATACAAAACTATGTCTCTTACTTGCCAAATATCTAATGAAAAGGAAAAAACCTTCTTGTCAAATTCCACCTCAATCATATTAAAATCCCCACATAGAAGCCAAGTAGCGGGCGTCATTGAATCCATAATCCAGTACCAAAGGGAAGATATTTCAACAACATCATTGGGAGAATAGACATTAATTATCCCAAAATAATTCTTTTCAATTGACGTGAGGATCATCCACAGTAGCCGGTGAGTAGGATCAGAGACATGGTCAATAATGACAGAGTGCCACCATGATGCAAGAAGCGTAATAAACCCTCCATGACCAGCCTTGTGCTTAGAAGCAACAAATAGGACAATGGTCCAAATAATGCAGTAGAAAGCATGAAGGAAACAATCTCGATTTCTTGAAGATATAACACACCAATAGAAAGATAATTCTACAAGGTGTCCTACATGAAATACTTCCTAGCAAGGTCAGTGAGACCTCTGACATTCCATAAGAGAAAATTCATGTAATATATTCTTGCATGCCATCATCATCCTCAAGTGAGGAGAGATGGTTGTGCAAGAAGGTTGAAGATGGATGGAACCCAAGCAACCCACTACTCCATTTTTCTAGAACAATCTAAATTTCCTTAGTATGCCCAGAAGGGATACGAGAATGACTTGACTAGTTAGCTTGAGCTGAAAGCCTTGAGGCTAGCTGAGGAGTTTGCACCAGAGGTTGAATAACTGAGGTCTTAATATTATTAGAAAAAATCTCTTTCCCCTTCTTTAATGGGTTTGAAACTAGACGTGGCAAATTAGAAACCGTGGGTTCTTGAGGCTTGGTAGATGTTGTCCCAAACGAGATGGCCTTGCCCTTACACATAATTGTAACCCATTTTTCTTTAGATTTGGTCATCTCTAAAGAGGTATGTAGAGGCTTTGGATCCCTAGGATGGGTTTTAGCTTCAGAAATGCTAGAGGGCAATATATGATCTTGTGCTCGATAGATTGATAATAAAAACATGTGTTGGGAAGATTCAAATAAAGCATACACTCGGTGTGACAAAGACCTCCTAACTGAATATTGATCATGTTCTTAAGGTCACGAGACAATAGGGTAGAGGAAGATCCAAGAACTCAACCCAAACTAGGACTTAAAGCTTCTTTTCATCAAAGGCACAAAATTATTAGGACCATGGTTGAAAAAATAGTAAGAAAGACCTAACGTACCATGATCCATTTTGAAAAATAAACTGGAGATGGTTAATATTGAAAAAGAAAAATAGAAAAAAGCTTTTGGTTAGGTTCTGGATGCCATAAAGGAAGATCTCATGAGGGATCCATACCTTGGAAACCCAATCCCAGAGCATGTTTTCACTAGGGATCCTCCTCCTAATAAAATAACCAATAAGCATAAATTTCTTTGACCATTGACATGCATAATTAAATTATAGACTAGGTAAAACCACATCTGGGGTGATTATTAGAAGGCATATGTCATGAATAAATTTCAAAACAAATTATTTATGGGGGTGCTTTCTCAGTGGAGAAATTCATGCTAGATGCCAAAACATCAACACCAACATCAATTGTTGGTTTGAATTTGGACATGGTCATAAAAAACCTACAAAGTCATGCAGTAAATGTGGTATGAAACAAGAAATTGGTAAGTACAAAAAGAACAAGAAACCCTAACAGAGTGAAAAACCATCCCAAAGCCTTCGAAGGATTTTTCAGATCATATTTTGATTTCAAGACATGTTTTTTATGGTTAATATAAAAGGAAAAACCTGATTCATTTCAACTACAATAATTGTTGTAGAAATTTTATTCACATGTTTTTTTTTCGAAAATAATGAGTAGGTGACAAATATTTGTGGACATAAACAAAAAAGAGCCATATAAACATGCAACATGTTCTTGTAGAGGTACATAGACAGAATTTGATCAATTATCTTACATTGATATGGACATCATGATAGCCACAGATACACCAATTCAGGTTCCTTTCTCTGATACAAGACATTTGACATAAATGACAAAATATATAGGGAAAAAATATTTGTGATGCATTACCCAAATATTATGGAAACTAAAATAATATTCATTTGACCAAGAAATATGGATACAACTTAAAGGACATGGCCTTTCCCATAAATTTTCTCAAGTTTATTTATATGTTGATTCTAGGAATGATGGTTTGGGTCATGGACATGACTCAAATGTAGGGGAGTAAAATATAGCATGTTAGATTGTGATTGAAATGGAGTAAATGAATGACAAAGTCATAATAAATTTGAATACTGGCATAGTGCAATTCAATTTTTATGTGTGTGGTGGCATGAGTTTCCATGGATCATGTTCCTATTACTTATGGATTGATTTTTTTGATGACTCTAATAGTAAGTTTGATCCATGATCCTCAAGAATTATTGGTATCATGATCATGCAAACACATGAAATATGGATTCTATTGTACCTCAATTGTAAGTACACCATCAATTAAAGGGTTATCAACTCCTTCAAAGAATTTGTCTTTGAGGCAAGTGACTTGTACTAATCTAGCCATAGAATTGTTCCATAAATTTTATTGCAGGATATGATGTAATTTAAAAAAAAAATCTTACAACCATACCATATCACTTCATTAGTGTCCTTGTATCATTGGCTACAAAGTTGTGTGTTTGTGCATGTACCTATTTAGACCTTTGCATTCCTATGCCTTTCTTCATTTATCCCCCTGCATCCTCTTTTCATTTCACTTTATAATATATTCTCTATTGGTGAATATATTTGCCTTCCAAAAAGAAATTTTACAATCAACTCAATAAGCCCAAAATGAAATACAAATAGAAGCCAATAGTTGGAGAAGTTACCATTGAATTGACAACTTTCCTCTGAATTTAGAGGTACAACTCCCTCTTATGATGTAATTTGGGATTTTCCAAGGTATGCTTTTAACCAAAAAGCGGGAAAGGCTCACTAAATTAAAAAAAAAACCAGAAATAAAAATAAAAATATAGAACTCCTGATTGAGTCTCACTCTCATATCAATGTATGATGGGGATTAGAAGGAAAAATAATTCAGAGATCAGTAAATCTAAATATTATCATCGCCATTTGACATTCATGCAAATAAAAGAATCTTTTGATGGTAAACTAAAAATGAATGAAATAATCATTTTTAAAAATACGCTATCAAGAACTTGAAATAGGAATGCGTTCAACATAAGAGGAACATGCACAATCATCCATCACAACACAAAGTCTATTGATTTCAGAAAGCTACTTCATATATTCTCTTAGATTATGTTAAAAAATCATTGGCTGAAAACCACATTGAAAAAAAACTTATGTCTTTTTAATTAAGGAAAAATAATGCAAAATCTGTATTCCCTAAACCCCCCCAAAAAGGTCCCCCCTTTTTATAGTGTAGCATATATATATAAAGAAAAACTATAACTTCTTCTCAGAAATTAACGGTCTTGAAAATGACTATTTTCAAGATATCAAAGAAGAAGTTACTTTAACTAAACCCATGCTTAATCATACCTAACATGAACTATTAAAGACACCGCCTTTTTAATCATCATTGAGTTCCAGATTCCTTCCTACTGCGATCTCCAATTGTATGCTGGCATCAATCATTTCAGCTTTCTCTTCTTCTTCGGCCGGTACCACAATTGCCATGGCCAGTTCATGCTTGCCACTCATGCATTCACATGCTAAAATAATCAATTTGAAAAGGATGTCTTCTTGTGGATCATCCAGAGTATCATCTCCGGGTTGCGCCATAGGTTCAAAGCCATTTCCTAGGTATCTTGTTTTAATCACTCCCATATACGGGATTTAGAGATACAATAATCACTCTCTATAAACAAAGATTATAAATTTTGGTCTATCTTTCCTCTTGTTGTAAATTTGATGTTATTCATCTGTATTCAACATAGTTGGCTTGCTCTCTCCACGTGACTGCGCTTAATTGAGAAGCAATGTCAGTCTGTTTACTTTGTGGCCAATTCAATTCCGACTAGAAAAAGAAATCTGGCTAGTAATTGGAAGCACCATAGCTAATAAGAGAGACATCCATCATGACCTTGAATTTTTGGCATTCTCATTCCCTTAATTGAATTGCTGACTTATCAAGTAACTATTCTCTTGATTAACCTCTAAAGAAAGAAAATTGCAAGAGGGTCATCACCTTTCTTTTCAGAATAGGTGAAATTAAATTCCGTGATAGGGAATAATGAAATTCTTATTTGAACTTTGTGTTGACTCATCTGCACACTTGGATTAATTTCCTCATACATTATATACATCCACGCACCATACTTGCCAGTGGATCGCGAGTTCCCCAAATCTCCGACTAGCGGATCATGCAAACAATGCAAACAAAAGCAAAGAGCAATTGAGAAATCACTATTCTTAGGCACTTAAGAACTCCGGGTGCGGAACTTTAGAAAATCAAAACCTTTTGAAGTCAACAAATCGGCCATTTAGGAACACTGGAAGTTAAAAACTTTGAAAAGAAGGTCGATTTTGAGCAAGGACTTTCAATTTTAAATTTGGTCAAGCTCAAAAATAAGGTCAACATTTTCGTAAAGATATATGTGGATTCTCATTTTCCCTACAAGAGACACACATCCCCAATATTCTCCTAAATATATATATGGATTCTCATTTTCCCTATAAGAAACACACATCCCCAATTAGATCTAGTGTTGGTATAATACTTATATTTTAATTTCATACCTACAAATTATCCTGTCCCTGGTTTGACCCATCATAGATTACCAATATAAGAAACCATAAAAATCCATCTCAGTGGTCAAGTCATGTTCAATTTTATGCCTTCCAATAATAAAAATATTTGTGTCATTCCAATCTATTGGAAATTCTAGTTTCGAAGGTTTCTATTCATTTACTTTTCTTACTAGATTTTTAGAGTTTCTAGGCATGTGTGCACTTTATTTCAAATCTTTTTTGATATTTTCTTCCCACTTCCTTGTCTTCCCTCTCTCTTTGTACATATTTAGACCTTCTGTGTGCATTTTTTTCATTGTAAAAAGTACATTCCATCCTTTTCTTCTTGTGCCCTTTGATTTCGATAGAATTTCAAATTTGGCAATGCTAGTTTACACTTCTTGTACACATGCTTCTATATTCTATTTTTTCCCCCTCCCCAGTCTTGTATTAATTTTTTTACTTTTTGGGTTTATATTTCTTCTAACGCTAGATCTAAAAATTCAACATTCTACAAGTCATCATTTCCCCTTCCTCTCATCCATTATTCCTTACAGATTTTTTAGAATTCATGGTCATCTATGCAACTCATGTATGTGGTTCCTTATCTTTCTTCCCATAATCCCTACATTAATGCATTATTTATTCAATTATTATAGACTACAGACACAATTCGTGATATTCCATTTTGGTCTACCAGTATTTCCTTGCCCTAATTTTTATTTTCTACCTTCCTCCTCATTATTTGTTGATTTATAGAATGTTCAAGCACACATGATCTCCTATAATTAAGTTTTTGTTTTTATTTTGTTCTTCCTAATTAGCTCCTTTTTAAACTTGGATGTTCTCTATAAATTTATGCTCCCCATAAAGTGCATCCCAAATCCATCTTTTACTAATTCATATTTTATGGACCTTTCCCTCCTAGTAACTATAGTTGTAATGTGAACTCTAATCCTTGATCACTATTAATCTTATGGTTGTATAATTTTTCACCTCCCAAACACTTCATGTGTAAACATAACATTTAGTTCTACCTCAAGACTTTACCATTTGAACAATGAACTTTATTTATTCCTTTGCATGATCCAAGACATCAATAATGATCTCGAATGAACACTATAAGACATGGTTTATGTATAATGACATATGGTTGTTGATGCAAAGAGCATGGTTTATGAAGATGATGCAATCCAACATGGTAATCTACAAAAAAAGTTGAACACTCCTAAATTCTTACTCGACTTGCAAGATGATTCTATAAGGGCATATGCATGACTAAGAGATTTATAAAAGGGCATTAGTTGGTTTTGGGTGTTGATCTATAGTGGAGGTGTTCTCATTTTAATCTAGATTATTCTCTAGGGCATCAACCAAAGGTTCAATTTTAGTCTTTCATGTCAAATAGATGTTTCAATTCAATGAAAAGTATAAAGTACAAGGGGTTATTCATGGCACAAGAGCCTCCATAATCACCTAAGTTAGTTCACGAAATAGATATGATGGATTTAATTTTAAGGTCATACTTATTAGCTCAAGTGGTATTACAATATCTAATTGATTTGAAATTAGAGGTTATAAAATTTACAATGAAATATATTCAATTCAATCTTTGTAATATAATATATGGATTCATCTTGTTCAATTGTGGATTACTAAATATAATAATTTATTAATTATGCTCTTGATTACATGAAGTGACATGTTTGTTTAATCATAGATCCTATCTAACAATTCATGAATGCATTTTTAGTTTCCATATGCTTTTTAAACATGTTTGTATGTGAGAGTTTTGGTGCTTGACTCAATTTCCTATTATGACCAAGACACCAATCTATTGGTACTTTCCACCATCACCACATTTGATAGAATTGATAACTATCTTCTACTCTAGTTTTTTATATAGGTTTTTTCGTAAAATCATGATGGATCTTGTGATATCCTATCTATTTATATCTTCTTTGATTCAAATGAGGGTGGTTCCTATCTACATATGTAATATTCATATATGTTTTAAGGAGACTCATGTTGTGTGTGTTGGCAACAATGCAACAAATTGAGAGTAGGGGGGGAGTGGTCTGAATCAGTTTGCACAAAAACTTACTGCACCCTAAACCACAAATCGGATCTAATAATTAACAGTTTAAAGAATGAACCAACACCACATCAATAACATACATAACACCAAAATTTTTGACATGGAAAACCTGATTAAGGAAAAAAACACGATGGGAACCTACCCACAATGAGATAATACCCTGTTAGGAGTAAGAGAAATATTACAATGGGGAATGCACACGCATTCAGGCACACTTCCTAGAGCTCATTTCTCAAACAAGAAACCCAAAAGGGCTACAACCCTTACGGAAGGCTCACTGCCTTACATGAAGTCTCAATGACTTATGAAAGCATTCAAACAACAATCTAGATTACAATAATTATGAAAATAGCATCTCCATATGCCTGGGTATAGTTTTGGTTAAGCTCATTATCAAATCTTCTTTGCAACACACTTCTTCGCATAACTTCCTTGCTCCTGAATGATTGATACAATATTCATACATAGCATAATACCTCACAATGATTATTACATTCATTTATACAAGTCAAAAACCCATGAAATATAGATCGACTAAACCCTCAACACAAATAACAAAATAATAACCTCACACGCTATAACAATACATGTAGACCAAAACAAAGTTAGCTAAGACATAGTCTAGACCAAAACAACCACCGTAAATATGAAACACCTCCAATAATTATTCCTTGATCATCCGCAACATGCTACCACATCATAAATGTCGCATAACACAAATAACATCATCGAACAAGGAAAATCTTCAATAACACGCACAATAATCAATGCGGCCACCAATATGCACTAAACACGATCTAGAAAAATTCACAAGCAATGTGAATTGCACCACAACAACTGGAACAACTCAGATTACAAGAATCATCGCCATCTCTCTACCAGAGCTCAAGAACACCATCATAACTGACTGTCAACTTGAAAGACTTGCTTGTGTATTTCCAAATCATGAACCAATCAAACTGAGGACACACATCAACGTCCAAAATACATCCCACACATCCGCAACTAAAGATATTACAATTCTAGAGCAATACAGATCGCAAACTAGAATACCAAATAACATGAACAACTAAATAACACACTCAATACCAAACCTCATAACTTGATCAAATCATCATGTGAACCACTGAAACTCCTGCTGAATCAACTAAAGATAAGTATCTAGAAACCCATTAAACCGTAATGCCTCATCTACAATACGTAGGCTAAACGAACTCAGCCAACCTAAATGCAACACTGGAATACATAGAAGAATATGTTGACATCAATGACAACATACTATTCCAGCAAACTTCCCAACAATCTCTAACAGTGTGGTATTATTCATTTTACATCCTTGGTAGATATGTAATCTAGTGCTAAATCTACTTCACATGATTTATGTTGGGTCTACTCATGGCTTCCATAGGGCATGATTAGTCAATATCTATGTCACACATCTATATTATCTTGTTATGGCCTTGAGGATCACCCTCCTAGGTTTTGCAAAGCCTAAGGAAGAAGGGGATTTGTCCTAATCAATTGCATCAAAGTGCAAAACTACCCTCTCTTCATTTATGTGCCATTCTCTATGCCTAAGATATATTTCTTGCCTTGTCTATTTGTTCTAGAGGAGAGGGTCTGCAATTTTGAGAGCCAACAAACCTAACTCGCTTTTTACAAACCCATCACTATTCACTAGCTATTGTAAGACAATCAAACAAATGTTTCATGTGACATACTACTTACATCAAATTGTATAACTTAAAGACATTTATTGTGATCTTAAATACACATTATAGGAATGCAAGGATAATATAGAAGAATAATTAGACTATATGTCAACTATAAAAGGAAATAGAAGAATCAAATATGCATCATCAAATAGCTCATTTACATGTCTTGCACAACAATTGTTTCTTTCATATATACTTAAATTGCAGATTTTTAAACACAATCAAATACAACTCAAGACATGGAAAAAAACTAGATCATATTAGTGGTTTTCTTCTCCCTGCGTAGTCTTGCATTGTATCTTTAACGATAAAAAAGATTCCTGGCTATGCTTTTATTTCATCCTCATCGTTTAGTTTATTGCTGTCACTTCCCACATACAACATCAACCACCAACTTCAATAAAACGTCTGGAAAATGAGGTGTTGCAGACAAAATTTGCACAAGTATCCAATGCTCAGCAATGAATCTTAACTCACAACACACAACAGATTGGATGCCTTTTTCAATAAATCCAACACTTATCATCAAAGAGCAATCCTTTTTTCATTCCTTTCATCAATACTCTTACAACTCATTTCATTAGTCATTCTGCATCTATTAGATTCAATAGATTGACTTTATAAAGTCATTATTTTTTCATTAAGAAAATAACTTCTCACCTAACTAACCTAGCTACTAATTTATGAAGTGTAAACCTTACTCATTCAACAAGAAATTTGTTCATTCAACCTTCCCACTGCTTTGAAGCGGGGCTCTTTTTCTTCAAATTTTTGCTGAGAGTAAATCTTCATATAGTCCCCAAATGAATATTTTGGATAAGTAGATAATTCATGAGCAGCATTTCCATTGGATTGAGCTTGAGCAATGAGCTGAGGTGCAGGGCTGACCAGTGCATTGTATGAGGGATTATAGAAGGATGCCACTGATAACCGGTTTCCATCCTTTGTTGGAAGAATTCTATGCCATGCACTCTTATACTTGCTGATGCTCTGCAAAAAGGATTAGAAAATCTGTTTGATGGGATGAGTGACATTGGTGATGGTGGAGTTGTGAGCCTTGAGGGGGCAGTGGGGATAGTGCTTGATGGTGCTTTGATTATGAAAGGTATCCTCTTTGCAGTAGGTGGGCAAAATGGTTTGCTGGGTTTTCCTTTGAATCTGAGTTTAGGAAGGATCTCTTTTTCAAAGCCAAGGCCTGTATTACCTTTGGGCTTGAATTCTGGTAGTAGAGGTTCGTGTCGTCCTTGTTTGCAGTATCCCAAAGCACTCTGACCATCATATCCCATTCTTTGCATAATGAGGAGGCCTTTGCCATATTGTTCCGTAGGAAGTGTAACTTGCGGTTTGTCAGTGGTGATGGGATCTTTATAGATCCAGTCCGCCAGGTCCTCATCTTGTGTTTCTTCCTCTTGACTCTTTCCAAGGATGAAAGGCGTTAAGGCACATGCTGGCGTGATTAGTGGTTGCTGGAGCAACTGCTGTGGTTTACCATGTGTTCTAGGAGAAGTGGGCATTTGTCCCACACAAAAGAGCTGACTCAAGTTATATTCTCCAGGACCTTCCTCTGCTACTTTCATCTTTAGCTTTTCTTGCTTGGGCATAGGGGTGTTTGAACTGGCAAGAGAGGCGGGATTTATATATGATGTGGATGAAATGGCTTCTCTATTATTAGGAACGGTAATCTCTGGTTGATGGCTGATATTATGGCAAAATGCAAAGGGATTTGCATCGCCCAGGATTGTGATCTCGACCCCGTTATGTGGGAACTTGATACATTGATGGTAGGTAGATGGAACAGCTTGCATGGCATGTATCCAAGGTCTCCCTAATAATAGATTATATGGCAGAGGAAGGTCCAGAACCTGACAAATGATATGCTTTACCACAGGGCCCACTCGGATTGGTAGTACCACAGCTCCTTTGGATGAACGCTCTGCATCATCATAGGCTTTGATGGTGATCTTCTTATGAGGATCCACTGATTCTATTGCATATCCCAATGCTGTGACCAACTGTAGTGTGCAAATGTTTAGGCCTGCTCCATTATCGATCAAGACTCGCTTGATCCTGTGTTGGTTGACGAAGCCTTCAATGTGGAGTGAGGCGTTATGAGGTTGCTGGAAGGAAGAGTTGTCACTTTCAGAAAAAGTGAGACAAGGTGATGACTTTAGACTTCCAACCATGGCTTGAAATTGGTCCGTATTTAGATTTGCAGGGACTGACGCCTCTTGGAGTGCTTGATCCAAGATTGTTTTATGAGAGGGTGACAGATGCAAAAGCTCCAAAATGGATATAAGTGCAGGGGTTTTGTCTAATTGTTCCACAAGATTGTACTGCTTTGGGACGGAGGTGGTGCCTTGTGGAGCTGCCTTGATGGTGACCTTGCCACGACGTGTAACAACATTGCAATTTGAGGTGGGATTTTTGAAGGTGATAGTTGCAATTTGTTCACTGGCATCATACAGGTGATTGACAGTGTAATTATACGCAGCTTGCGTATAATCAGTGGTATCAGGACCTCGTCTGGACGTGGAAGGACCCCTTTGATCTTGTGATGGAAGTGGATTCTTGAACATCTGATGATCATTATTGGTTGTTTTTGGGTCATGCCCTTCAATTTCAATTTCTCGTTGCCTTGACCGTGATCGAGTTTGAGCCATTTTGTTTGCAAGTTTGTGTTGAAGTTGATTGAAGATGATGATGAGTTGTTTGATGAAGGATTGATGATTTTAGTGGATTGGTGGTATGTAGATCTCTAGCACTTTAAGGTAGATGCAACCGAAATTCCTTCTTTGAATTGCTTGTTTGTTTTGATAAGATTTGATGTGATAAGGTGTAGAGAAATCTGAGATGTGTTACAGATTTTGACTACCTAGCAATGAGAGGATTCACTCATGAACTAGTTTTAACCTGCGTAGATGTGTCTCTTAGGATGAGCTTATCCTAGATGTAGAAACAATCTAAAAAGTGATGTGATGTGTTTGATTTCAAGCAATATCTAAAAAGGAATCGTGGGACAAGAACCTCTTAATGTTTTGAGAGTTTTGGGATGGATTGATGATGAAGTGATGATGTATGAGTGGGATGATGGATGAAAATGTTTTCAACTTTCAATAAAAACTTTGTGTCACAAATGGGACAAACTCTATCTCTTCCCTTTCGGGTGTTGGTGGCACTTCTCGAGATGTGTTGTAGGTGATACAGATGTTGGAGAAAAAGTTAGGATTAATCTTTCCTCCTTGATTTTTGTGATAACTTAGAGCTCTATATTGCATAAAAGCTCTACGGTTCAGTGATTCTGAATCAAACTCGTTTGTTTTACCTTGAAGGTATAGACGCATGCGATGTAGAAAGACTCTATGTGAGACAAAGATTTGTCTATTGAGATAGAAGAATTTCCTCCTTTTGATTAAAGCCTTTGAGCTTAATGGTCTCCTTTTCAAGGTGATACTCTGATGACACTTCTTCTTTCGCAAGATGTGAAGAATGGTCATAAATTTTTGATTCTTTGTTTGTTTGTACCTTGTTTTTGATGTTTTTGGTTGTGTTGACAGATGTTGGATGAATACTTTGTTTTTGGGATTGATTTTCTGATTTTTCTTTGACAAGAAAACAAAGCAAGCACACAAACACAAGAATGTTGCCTCAAAAGGCACAAATGAGTATGGGTCTAGATCAACCCAATCCTTGGACTTGTTTTTGACCCTTCCTTTAGATGTATTTTAAGGTGTATTTCCAAAGCCTGAAGTCGGCTCAATTCGCACTAGGTCTGTAAAACGAACACACTTCAAACACTTTTTATCCCTAAGGTCAAATGGCCAGTTGTGATAAATTTAGCCCACATCTTGATATTTCTTCGACTTTGGTACTACATACCTTATGAATCCCGCCGTGGCAGGTAAGGATGTGATATACTAAGTCTTGCATGAGCATAACAAATAGATGATCCCTATGATGGGGGAGTCACCACTTTTATCAAGCCACAAGTGACTTTTCAAAAAGCTATATTTCTACTCAAGGAAATATGTATGGTGAGTATCTTGGGAGCAAAACCATCTATGCTCTTGCACTAAATTATATCTCAAATATCCTCGATCAATAGAACGGGTGGGCTACTACTTAAAGGTGTTTAGTCATGTTCGATGGCTTTGGACATAAGTTCATTCTGCAGTGACTCACTTAAGAGCCTTGTAACTGGTGGTGGGGCCCATTTGTCCTTTCGGCCAGTTACACTGTAGGAACAGCTATACCCAAGGCTACAGCTTTTGCTCTCACCTGATTTCTATAGCGGCTCGAAGGATTTACCGCTCGAGGTCGTTCCCAAGAGTATCGATCCCTTGGCAGGCCTCTCTTAAAAAGATAAAATTTTGAGTGTTACTAACACTTTTCTCTTGCACCTAGGACCACGAAAGCCAAGGGAGAGGATAGTGTGTGTTAGAAGTAGGACCACTCGACCAACTCTTTGCACAAGTGTGCCAAACACAAAATTCACTTGTTCCTTTTAATTTGTCATCGCAATGATTTTCTATCTATTTGGAGATGTTGCTCCAACAATCATGGTGTTCTTTTTAATTTTCAAAGGCAATTGTTGGAGTAAACTAGAATTTGAAAATCCTGGTCAACTTAATGAAAAACACGTTTGCATGAAGTAAAATTGCTTTAAAAATGAGACAAGTTGATTGTGAATTTTATTTGCACCAAAAATGGAAGTGTGGATTGTAAGTTGTATCTTGATGCAAGAAATAAAATTTGCCTTGTTGATTTTAAGCACCAAAACGAAGTTTGTTTCCTAACTTGCAAAAAAAATAAAGTTGTTTTTGTATAAGTTTGTGGTTCTTTTTACCTTGGAACAATGAAATTCTTTTTAAGAGCCCCAAACAAATGTGTGATTCTTTTTTTAAAAGCCCAAATTTGAAATGTGAAGTTAATTTTAAACCAAAATAAAAAGTGAATTCATTTTTAAAACCAACTTCAAAAACAAGTTAGTAAAAAATATAAATCTACTTTTTAATCTAATTTAAATCTGCACAAAAGAGAAAAATAGTTAGTAAAATCTGCCTATTTGGTGGGCTTCTACAAGCCTAATTTTTTTTTTTTTTGGTTACAAGGTGATTTGTACAACGTTTTGTTACAATAGCGCTAGTCTGCGTTTGAACAGAGGCACTATTTAACACAAACGCACTAAAAGAAAGGGAAAGACAGAGAAGGAAAAAGCACTGAAACAGGGTGAATAGCGCCAAAATAATGTCAAATGCACCAAAATAGTGTCAAAAGCGCAACCTGTGTGACATTTTCAACATTCAAACATGTTATTGGTTAAAAAAAAAAAAGTTGAACTTTTTGGTGTTTGGATTCACGTCGGGTTCACCAAATGATGCTCTGCAAAAAGGATTAGAAAATCTGTTTGATGGCAACACACACAAGAGCACAAGAAACAAACGTTAGTGTTAGCAACAAAAGATTATCCTAAACAGGCATATCAAGAGAGATATTAAGCATGAAATAGAAAGCATATAAACATAGAATGAAATAGCTAATCAAGATGCTCATAGTTGCTCCTCCCTTGTTCCTCTCCTCTCCAAGTCCCAAATGAGTGTAGCTCTCAGCTTTTAGCACTAGCCATGGATGCCATATGGAGATTCAAGATCGTTGAATATGATAAGCAAATACTATGCAAGAGTAGATAGTGATGCTATGAAAAAACTCTATGCTAATGCCAGTATAACAACAATACTCTAAAATGCTTCCCCCTTTTGCTTGAGGAGAAGGGTTCTATTTATAGAAGAAATAGGGAAATGAAGGGTTAAGATTGAGCAATCTTAACAAGGGTTAGGATTGAAAGTTGGGGATCCATGTGCACAATTGGCACCAATAAAATGGTGACAAGTTTCAACATAGGATTGGGTTGAGAGAAGAGGTTGGAGGCATTAAAGGCCTGAGAAGACCTCATGGTTATCTAGAAGGTAAGGGTCAAGTCTAAATTAAGATTACCCACTGGATTAAGAGTTAATCCAAGGATAAACCTTTGTGCAAATGTTTAAGAGATAATCATGGTCAAAGCATTAATGGCTTGATGAGACCTTTGGGTTGGGTAGAGGTTGAGTCAAAACAAATGTTTTAACCATGTGGGAGGGTTGAATTAACCATTAATGGTTATTGGAGACTTTGGGGATTAAGTGGTTGAAGGTTGGAAGCCTTCAATGGTTATCAAAGACTTTGAGCCATTTAGTGGTTGAAGGTTGAAAGCCTTTAATGGTTATCAAAGACTTTGAGCCATTTAGTGGTTGAAGGTTGAAAGCCTTCAATGGTTATCAAAGACTTTGAGGGTTAATTTGTTGAACACACAAAGCATTAATTGCTTTTCAAAGACTTTGGAGTCTTTGAGAAGTGACTCCAATTTGCTTAGGAATGTGACAATATTTAGGAGATGGATTAGGCTAATTAGGAAGGGTTTAGAAGAATCTAGAAGGGGTTTAGGCATACAAGTGGATTTTGTAGGAAAATGCAAGTGGGAGAAATTTTGGTATTTTCAATTAAAATAAAATCATTTATTTCAATTAAATGGTGTAATTTGCATTTGGATAAATATTCAAATAAATATTAATTTATTTAAATGAGAAAAATGAAGATAAAGCATTAAAATGCTTGAAGACTTTGAGGGAAACCATTAAAGGCTTGAAGAGTTTAAGGAAAACCATTAAAGTCTTAAGAAGACTATAGAAGGAAGCCATCAAGTTTGAAGACTTTAAAGCCATCAAGTTTGACTACTTTAAGGGAAACCATTAAAGGTTTCAAGTGGGTGAGGATAAATAGGATTTTAAATAAATAATTTATTTAAAATAGTTGTGCAACTTGTTTTTGTAGGAAAATACAAGTGGGTGGAGGATAAAGGTGATTTAAATAAATTATTTATTTAAAATAATTGTGCAACTTGCATTTGTAGGAAAATGCAAGTGGGTGGAGGATAAAGGTGATTTAAATAAATGATTTATTTATTTAAATGTGAGAGGTGGGATTTTGGGGGTTTTAAATAAATATTAATTTATTTAAATGTGAGAGAAGATTTAATTAAATAAATATGATTTATTTATTTAATTAATGGTCTGAATTTGGTTAAGTGAATTAAATCAAATAAATTGAATAATTTATTTAATTAATAGGAGAATAGGGTTAAGATGAATTAATTAAATATTAATTTAATTAATTATTAATTGATGGTTAAATAATCAAATAAATACTAAGTATTCATTTAATCAAGTGGACAGATTTATGTGACTACACTTGCCATTGCTCACTGCTTGTATCGGATCACCTATGTTCACAACTATTGAGTATTGCATAGGTTGCACATCAATCCAATTACCATTGTTAAGCACTTGAAGGCCAGGAACCTCATCATCTTGGTACAAAAGAATGAGCCCACCTGCATCTGTATGAGCACGGATGCCCTTTATCAGATCTGGCCTAGGGCAGGGAGGATAATGGCTCACCTTGGTGCCAAAGAATGGCTTTTCTTCCCCTGCAAATGCCCTTTTCAGATATCCTTTCTCTAGCCCCAAACTTTCACTTATTATTTCCAACAGTTTCTCTGTCAGATTGAATATTTGGTTACGGAACTCCTCAATTATCTCCCTGTATAAAATGCAAATGATAATGTGTTATATTTTTTTTATTTGACTCGAATCAAACTTCTTGACCCTTCAATGATAATGTTTACCTTCATACAAATAACATCTCAAACAATCTTAGAATTTGAGAAACAATGTCAAAATTTAAGAATTGTAATGTTTATTCTGATTCTACTATTCCACATTACAGGAAATATATAGAAAGATCAAATAAAATGATGTGCAGCAGTATATTTTAGTATTGATTGAACATTGTACACGTACTTGAAATCTTTGGGCTCTGAAGGCCAAGAATTTGTGTCTCGCATCTCATGCACTTGAAAAACATCCTCCCAATCCATATTCTCAATCTTCTCAAGATTATTTCCCTTTGCTTCAGCTTCAATGGCTTTGTTCAGTGCCCTTACTGGTGAAGAATTGTTGAAGTTTTGTTCTCTGTTAATCTTATATTGCTGTGAACATACCTCCTTCACACGGTCCAGAAGACCATGGTCAATGCCATGGTTTGTAATCTGAAAAATTAAAGACACTTTTACCGTTAATCAGTCACAAATTTCAAATTTCCAAACAAAGCATATCAGTCAACCCATGATATGTATTGTCATTGAAGACCCTATCAATCAAAATTAAATTAATTTTTTTTATAATATAACAAAATCAATTAGAACACTCAATTGACAGTTGACCCATCTTTTTAATTGTAAGATGGGTTCAGCTCGCTATCTTACAATCATTTTATTTTTATATGTTATAATCTTATTGTTTCTTAATCAGAACTTGTTTTATTTATATAATCAAAACAAAAGTAAGATTATAACAAACAATAGTAAGATACGTATAAGAAAATGATCCCAACACTAACCAAAATTCCTTCAAAACATGTTTTACTTCTACAATCGAAACAACTGACCCATTTTTTTTCTATTTCTAGTGTAACCCAGATGAAAAGCAAGCATATATACCAGAAAAAATCCAGGAGACACACAAGCCTGTGCAATTTGAGCCATAATGGCCTTCCTATCTCCTCCATCAATGTTCTTTACATCAATCACTCACCAAGAATTCAAAGTCATTTGCAGATTCAATTCACGTGTGAGAATACTTTCCCACCACGTTTCTTCGAAATGATGCATATCCACAGTGTCTTGCCAACATTTCCATCTGGTCTTTTGACTAAAGTTTCACGTTTCGTCTTCAATTCAAATCACGCCTTAATTTTCTACAACTAAATCTAATTGTTGTTTGATTAGGATTCATTTTAGTTTGAAAAAATAGAGAAATAAACACATTCTTCAAATATAATGATGATTGAGGATATTTTGTGTTGCATTCATTTGTTTTCCGTCTGAGAGGGACATGATCTGTCTGTGACACAATTTAAGTTTCTTTCTATGAGCAACTTAAGCTTTCGTTTTTCACGTGCCCGGTTATTTCCTTTTGATCCAAAATTTATTAATGATCTGTCTGTGACTCTGACAGCGAAATTTCTTTCTCTCAGCACGTTAAGCTTTCGTTTTTCACGTTTTATTTGGGTTATTTCGATCGTCTCACAATTTTGTTTTGCCTCTTTAATAGAGCGAAATTTCGTTTGAATTTCTATCGAAAAAGGCACGAAGTTGCTAACAAAGTGTTGCCAAGCATTAAACTTTGTGATATGTTTCATCAAGTTAAATTTAAAGAGAGTGCGTTGTTTTTGTGATATGTTTCGTCAAGCATTAAATTTAGAGAGTGCTTTGTTCTTCAAACTTTATGATATTAAGGATAGGGAAACTTTGTGCATTAAATTTAATAGAGAGATTATATATAGAAACACGATGATATATTTTATAAGTATTAAATTTCGAGAGATTTTTGTTCTTATGTTATCTTTTATGACATTAAGTAATCGAGAGAGCATTAATTATATGTTTGAGATCATATTGTAATATATCAAGGATAGAGAAATTTTTTTGATATTTTTTTTAATATAAAAGAAAAAAATCATTTCATCCGCAAGAATTGTTGTAGCAATTTTATTCACATGAAAAGAATTTGTGAAACTAATGAATAGGTGGCAAATGTTTGTGAATATAGACATACAAGATTCATATAAACGGGTGGTATGTGCTTGTAGAGGTAGATGAATGAGATTTGTTCAATTATCTTACATAGATATGGATGTCATGATAGTCGTGGATACACCAAGTCAACTTGCTTTCTCTCATAGAAATGTGAACTACTATAAACGATAACCAGTCCTTTGAGAGCTTAGATTCCTACCCTCAACTTAAATTAATATAGAAGTTACAATGACCTTCAAGTTTACCTAATTAATTATAAAAAAATAATATTTCAATGATTGGAGGATTGAGTTATATTCTCAAGACTTTAAGAACAAATAGTCTAAACCACACAGGTCTTTTGGATATTCTGATTAGCTCTTTCTCTAGAATGTCTACATGGAGCACAAATGATAGCAGGGTGCGCTAGCATCTTGTGCAGATAGAGAAATGTGTTTGTTCATAAAGAAGAACAAAATGGTATTTATAGAGTCCAACGTCCAATAAATGCTAAAATGTGATTAACAAACGAGATTAAAAAATTATAACACTTGAAAGAAATATATTAAATGAAACTAAACTTTAAAATGACAATGAAGAGGAGAGATATCACCATAGACATAAAACAACTTCAAGAACCATCACCAAACAACTTCTTCTTTGATACCTATACACCGAAGACCAAAGATTTTTTTTTGGGTTGCTATATAGGGACTTTCCATAGTCAAATCCTCATTTTGGTGTTTCCATCTCCACAAATGGCAAGGACAGATAAAAAGATAATAGATATATAATCGAAATAAATAATATTTTATTGAATGCAAAAATAAGACAATATGCTAAGATTACCACTTCGTTGGAGAGAGAGAGAGAGAGAGAGAGAGAGAGAGAGAGAGAGAGAGAGAGAGAGAGAGAGAGAGAGAGAGAGAGAGAGAGAGAGAGAGAGAGAGAGAGAGAGAGAGAGAGAGAACACCCTACAACATATAATTTATTTCACACAAACATCGTTAGAAAGCAACAATAGCGTTCAAAACCCATGTGAAGTGTTCTTCAATACAACCAATGGAGCTTTTCAAACTACTATGTGAGAGAGAAAATAAAAGCTGCATAAAATATGGTGTGAGCAAGTGAGAACATTTATTGTTATGGATGAGAAAATATCCAAAATTACAAGAATGTTGTTCAAAGTGCGAGAGAGTAAAGTTCAAATTTGAATGCTAGAGGCAAAAGGAAGGTTCAAAAGTCCAAAATAATAAGTTTGGAGGATTCTTGGTAATGGTGTAATGTCTTAATGGCTATTGCATTGTCATGGGTTTTCATGGCATTCCAGCACATCATGGCATGTGTGAATGTGACACATTCATCTTTGTGAAAACTATACCTAAAGATTGGGAAATTAGGTATGCTTGAAAGATGGAGATGTTTTAGACTACCATTAAGCGTGATGAGCATAATTGTCTTAAATTTAAATAAAGGGAAAGCATATGTGATGTGAAATTGTATAGGATGAAATTTATGACATTACATCGATGTACTATTAAATTTATATGTCGCATTGCAAGATCTAAAAATTATTCAATGTTTTAGGCTATCTATAATTATAGGTTTCACATATAACTTGAATGTGGGCTGTGTATACCCATACATATTTTATTGTGTATATAGATTCTATTTGCGTGGCCTTGTTTGGTCACCTGGTTCCTTGGTTTGGTTATCATTATGAGGCAAGCATATGGTGTTTCTCGATACATTTATATTTTGAAACTCAAAATTGTTGGTTATATGGTATAGATAGATGACTTGGTGGGAATTTAATGCAGCTACATTTTTTTGGTGATAATTTTTTCATGGACATTCATCAAGTACCCTTGGGGATTTTGGTCCAAGACATGATTGTTTTGTATATGCATTATTAGTGAGGTTGGGTTAATTCTTAACTAAAGATAGCAACACATTTTATTTGTTGGAAGATCGTGGTTTCATTTTCCAATTGGAAGCTCTTGATGTTATGTTTGAGTTGTTTTATTGGTCAAGGTCATGTATGACATTCAATCAAGAGATATTTACTATGGTGTCATTAATAGATTGCTTGTGTTGTTTGACAATGATGATGGTGGTCTATCTTCCTAGTTTAGATATTGTAGTTTTACTTTACCCTTTGGGAGCTCTTGATGTTGATTTCTTTGATTGTTTTGGGAGCATAAATGATCTTCATATATGATATGCTAATCATAATTCTATGTGTACCTTAATATTAGATTTAATGGAAGCTTTTGTTAGTGATATGGAATCATCATTTGGAAATGGCTGATCTTCTATAATGGCTTTTAGTATCATGGAGGAGCTCTCTTATCTTGTTTAATATGTCTAGTGATATTGCATTGACATCACCAAAGATGGATTTCTTCATATTTTTTGGAGATGTTGACACATTGGTATTATGGAGTACTCTTGGAGTCTTTATTTGAGATGTTGGTTTATGATTTTTTGGTTTGATTAATGATCATTAATCTAGAGGATCTATGTTATTATTCCATGGTGGACTATTAATTACACATTTTCTAGTTAGAGTATAGTCTTTCATTAGAGGTTTGTTGGCATGATATGGTTGGGTGTTATTTTAAATTTGGTTGTGGCTAGGAGATCTCTTGTTCTTGGAGATCACGTGTTGAGATGGTTACTTTTTTATGAGGTTTCACTAAGAAGATTAAGGAGGCTACACTTGGGTTGGAAGTGAGTTCATAATGAACCTATTAAGGATATTATTGTTGGAGTTCAATGTGGTGGCTTGCGTATCTTGTAGGTGAAATATCATTTCCCACTCTTGGCCCTCTCGATGATATATCATCTAATAGGTATTGCACATATTTGTTTTAAATGCATTATGTTTTTGTAAATGATGTTCAATTTTCCATTCAATATGCAAGTTATATTCTAGTTGATATTATCTTGTACTATGTATTATCTATTTATATTATAAATCTATCTTCTTTTGTATGGCAGGTGAGAGGAGCATTTATTGATTTCGATGTCCTTTCTCACAAATGCCATTTGATATATAAATGCAAGCTGGGTACGATCAAGCAATTCCTTGACCGGTCATGTATTTTAGACATGACCGATCAAGACATTACTTGATCGTGCCCCTTTGCTAATCGCAGTAATAACAAACGGTGTATGTTTAACAACCGATACCCATCGGTGTATGTTTATCTTAACAAATGATACCAATTGGTGTATGCTTAACTTCATAGCCCAATACCAATCGGTGCGTATTTACCTTGCCACCCGATATTAATCGGTGCATACATAACCCGATATCAATCGGTGCAAGCTTATATTGACACCCGATACTAATCGATGTTTGGTTGATCCGATAATCATTTGTTTACTATTAAATATGTTAATTGATATAAATTGGATTGCATTTGTTAGTCCAATTTAATAATCAGTGAACACAAATAATGTAACTGATATTAAATCGGGATTCTATGCTATAGGATGATTATCGATAGTTAAGCATTTAATCGAACTAAGTAGATTGATCATATACAAATAAAGAATGGTTATCAAATGAAGGATTAATAGCTTGAAGTTTTTCATCATAATTATCGATAAGATAAATGATTGAATGAGAGACTTCATTCATCTCTCATTCAATCATTTATCTTACTGAAGCTATCATGCATTAACACTCCCTCTTAGCTAGGTAAGATAAATGCAAACAATATATCAAGCATCATAATTCAAATGATAGTTAGCATTATTTACACAATGTGACTCTCTAGAAAATCATATCACCTAATCACATGATATGAAGTATCACCTAAACACGTGATACAAATGTCCATCACGTCAATCTTGTGATGACAGGATATCACCTAAGCATGTGATATCAGTATTGCCTAAACACGCAATACTTAAGGATAATCATATGAGAAAGATTAAGTTCCCATCTTATCCAAGTTGTGATATGTGCACTAACACCTTATACAAATTTTTTACCACAACACAATCATGGCACATCCATGACACACCAGAGATCCAACATGATACATGGTTTGGACATCATAAGATCGTCACCTTATAATGTCTTCATACAAGTGTTCATTATCTTGAGAGATCATCACCTCTTAGATATGAACCTAGGGGATAAAATCCAAAATGTCCTATCATGACAAAGAAGTTTACACATTAAACATCTTATTGATATGCAAATACAGATTTACAAAGCGAATTACCTTTCTATCATACCTAAACCTTTTCTGAAGTGATCAACCTTCACTCTGGAAAGAGGTTGGGTCAGAATATCTACAGTTTGATCTCCTGTACAAACACATTCTAATTGGATCACATTCATGTCTACCATATCTCGCACATAGTGGTATGGAATCTCAATATGCTTGGATCTGTCATGGAACATTAGATTTATTGAAAGTTTTATGAAGCTCTAATTGTCACAACGTATAATAGTGGGTTTCATAGGCTCTCCAAACAACCCCACAAGAATCTTCCTAAGCCAGACTGCTTCTCGGGCAGCCATAGAAGCTGTAATGTATTTGGCCTCAGTGGAGCTTTGAGCTACAGAAGACTGCTTCCTGTTGATCCAAGATATCATAGCTGATCCTAGATTGAAGCAACACCCTGAAGTGCTTTTTCTGTCAGTCACACTTCCAGCCCAATCTGAATCTGTAAATCCATGTAGGTCTATATCAACTTTCTCATATTTGAGACCAAGGTTTAGGGTACCTTGTAGGTATCTCATAATGTGTTTTACTACAACCAAGTGTATCTCCTTAGGTTCACACATAAATTGACTTAGAGAATTAACTGCATAATATATATCTGGCCTTGTATTTACCAGGTACATCAGAGATCCAATCATCTGTATGTATTGAGTAGGGTCAGTGGGTTGTGACTTTGCTGCTACTTCTGTAAGTTTATGTAAATTGGTTTCCATAGGAGAGGTCATAGGCCTACAGTTTAGCATTTTGAATCTCTTCAAAATTTCCAAGGTATACTTTCCTTGGTTGAGTATAATGTTGTCAGAATTCTGCCATACTTCCAATCCTAGGAAGTAATGAAGGAGTCCCAAGTCCTTCATATCAAATTCTTTGGATAGATCTTTCTTGCATTGATCTAAAAGGTGATCATTTCCTGTGATTAATAAGTCATCAACATATAAAATCAATATTAGCATATCACCTTTATTTCTTTTGTAGTAGAGATTAGGATCTGCATCATTCTTAGAGAAGCCTAGTATAAATTTCAAACCATTCAGGTTGCTCTAGGTAGACTTCTTCTGAGACCTCATCATTTAGAAATGTTGTCTTAACATCCATCTGGTTTACCTTCCACCCCTTTGCTGCTGCAATTCCTAATACAACTCTTACTAATGTATACCTGGCAACAAGTGCAAAAGTTTCTTCATAATCTATTCCTTCCCTTTGTGAGAACCCTCTAGCTACAAATCCGGCCTTGTGTTTTTCAATACTGCCATCTGCAACATGTTTGATCTTGAACAACCATTTAGATGAAACAACTGATTTCTTAGTTGGCCTAGGAACAATCTCCCAAACATCTTTTTTCATAATGGACTGATACTCTTTAGACATGGCATCCTTCCATACTTGATGTTCAAGTGAATCTGGTACATTGTTTGGTTCGTCTTTAGAGAGATCATTCATAAGGGCAACATAGCTAGTGAATTTATTAGGCCTTTTGCTTTCCTTGAAGGTTCCTGAAGGAGCAACAAACTTTTGAGCTTCTGCTAAAGTCTTGGTGGCCCATAGTGGTCTTTTCTTGAGGTTTTATCTAGGTGGATTTTGAGTTTCACCTATAGTTTCCTCAGGATTCTCCCTTTGAAGCTCAGGAGTAGGATATTCATCTATGCTAGGGGTAGGGATATAGACTTCAGGCTCTAGTGAGCTTTGGGCTCTTTTGAAGGCTAAGTCTTCTTCAAAGATCACATCCCTACTTAGTTCAATATTCTTTTGACCAGGTATATAGATCCTGTAGGCTTTGGAGTTTTCACTATATCCTACAAGAATTCCCCTTTTTCCAGAAGGCTCTAATTTTAATCTTTTCTCCCTAGGTACATGAATATAGACAGGGCATCCAAATATCCTAAGATGGCTGATATCTGGTTTTGATTTAGTAAATACTTCCTTAGGGGTCTTATCTTCAAGATGAGAGCGAGGACATCTATTTTGAATATATACAACAGTGCTAGTTGCTTCTACCCAAAGATTGACATTTAGATTCTGATCAAGAATCATAGCTTTGGCAGCTTCAACTATTTTCCTATTTTTCCTCTCAGCTACCCCAGTTTGTTGAGGGTTATAAGGTATTGTTAACTCCCTCTTAATCCCTGAATTTTTACAAAACTCTTTAAATAATTCTGATTTGTATTCCCCCCATTATCAGTTCTTAGGGTTTTAACTTTATTCCCTGAGTAGTTCTTTGTTAATGATTTGAATTCTTTAAACCTATTAAGGATATCTTCTGATTCTTTACATTTCAGAAAGTAGATCCAAGTTTTCCTAGAGTAGTCATCAACAAATATTACATAATACAAAAATCCCCCCAAAGAAGGTACGGACATGGGTCCACATACATCATAATGAACTAACTCTAAAATTTTACTTGTTTTCCTAGTACTATTTTGAAAAGCACCCTTAGTATTTTTACCTAGGGCACATCCTTTGCACAACCCTGAATGATATTGCTTTAACTTAGGTAGACCTGTGACAAGGTCTCCCATTGATGATAAAGCTCTAAAATTTAGGTGGCCTAGTCTTCTATGCCAGACTTCATTAGGATCTATAGTCTCATGAATTAGGGCTAAGTTGGGCTCTGTGCATAGCTCATACAAGTAGCCTTGTCTTTGACCAATAGTTTTAGCTTTCTTGATGGATGAATTCTTTGGCCAAGCCAACACTCTGTTGTCCATGAAGGTCACTCTATATCCATTGTCCTCCAGTGCTAATATTGAGACTAGGTTTCTCTTGATGCCTGGAACATATAGCACTCCCTTAAGTTGTAATGATACACCTGACTTTAGTTTGATGGTGCAGGTTCCAACTCCTTTGACTGGATGTGTGGAGTCATCTCCGATAGTTACTTCTTCATCATTCTCCACTTTCATGGAGTCTAGCACTTCTCTGAATCCTGTAATGTGTCTGGATGAGCCATTGTCGATCACCCAGGAGTTAACTTTGTTTGATGCTTGGTTTGTGAGTGCTGAATAGAGTACATACTTCTCGGGGTCCTCTTCCCTTTTAGATTTTCCTATTTTGGCAAATGTGGCTTGTTGCTTAGCTCTTTCTGGACATTTGGCAACATAGTGCCCAAATTTGTCACATCTGTAACATTGAATCTAAGAAAGGAACTTCTTAATGGTGTTCTTTCCATGACGACCCTTCCTCTTTCTAAATTGTCTGGATCAATTCAGGCCTATTGTTTTGTGTAATGTGATCTATAAGATTATTACTAAGTTAACTGCTGAAAGACTCAAGCCATTTCTTAGTGCTTTGATCTCAGAGGAACAATGTGGCTTTGTCGGCGGGAGGCACATTTTGGATGGTGTTGTGATTGCAATGGAGGCTATTCATTCCATGGCAACTTCTAGGGAGAAGACTATATTTATTAAACTTGATATGGTGAAGGCTTATGATTGAGTGAGTTGGATGTTCTTACAAAATGTTCTCTTGGCATTTGGTTTTGGAGAGGAGTGGGTTAATTGGGTCCTCAGTTGTATTACCTCTTCTTCCTTTTCAGTTCTTATTAATGATGAACCTTTGGAGATTTTCAGTGCTTCTCGGGGCTTGAGGCAAGGGGATCCCTTGTCCCCCTATTTATTTATTATCATGGCTGAGGGACTTGGTAGATTTATTAAGTCTCAGGTGAGGCAAGGTCTTATTCAGGGGTGGTGTTGGAATAATTCTTTGCCTCCTTATTCTCATCTTCAATTTGTCGATGACACTGCTTTGATGGGTAGGGCTAAAATCAATAAGGCTATGAATTTCAGGAAAGCTCTGGATACTTATTTGTCTGCTTTTGACCAGAGTATTAATGAGGCTAAATCCTCTATTTATTTCTTTAATACTCATCAGATTATTCAAACTAGGATTGATCAGATCCTCAAATTTCAAATTGGTTCTCTCCCTCTTGTGTACCTCGGGATTCCTTAGGTTGTGGGCTCTCACCACAGTGACTTTTGGTAGGGGATTTTAGACAAGTTTCAGAGAAAGGTTAGTCATTGGAATTTTAGATGGCTCTCCTTTAACGAGAGAGTGATTCTCTTGAAGAAAATGGTGCAGTCTCTCCCCATCTATAGGTCTTGTGTGTAGGTTCCTCCATCTTATTTTGTGAGGGAGTTTGATGGTCTTGCCCATTAGTTCTTATGGTCTGGAAATCTTCTCTCCTCTAAGTAGAGCCTTGTCAAATGGATATCTATTTATAGACCAAATTTTGCAGGTGGCCTTGGTCTTCGACATATAGGTCTGGTTGGGAAGGCCTTGGCAGCAAGTTGTATTAGAGATGGTGCACCTGCCAGGATCAAGATTGGGCCAAGATTTTAACCCACAAGTACCTTCTAGGTGTGGATAGCCAAGATGTGCCTCGTTTGGATTTGATTGGTAGGGGATCTTGTATCTGGGAAACTCTCAAAAAAGGAACTAGGCTTATTAAGGAGGGCCTCTTCAAGATTTGTAATAAGGGCTCCAAAACCCTTTTTTGGCAGGACTCTTGGGATGGATACTCTCCTATTCTCTCCAGCTTCCCTCACCTACAGTCGCTTTGCAATATATTTTTGGATGATGGAAGGTGGAAAACTTTAAAAAGATTGTTCATAGAGGGTAAGTTGAGATGTCCTGTTGGAAGAACCCAAAGAAGTGGCCTTTGGGTGGTTTAGTTGAAGACTGTCTTGAGCTGGCAAAGATTTTGGCTCGGAGAATATGCAGTTCCCTCAAAGAGAGGGATAGGATTTCTTGGGGCCCTAACCCAAAAGGTAAATTTACGGTTGTTGCGGGGTATGCCATGCTTGATAGACAAGTGCATGGCTTGGTTGAGGTGTCCTAGTGGAAGACGGTATGACATATCTCTTCTTGGCCTAAGTGTAACTTTTTTTTATGGCTAGTTGCTCAAAGAAAATGCCTTACTTGGGAGAACCTTCATAGGAGAGGTTTTCAAGGACCCTCCATCTATGTCTTTTGTAATATGAGTAGTGAAGAATGTAGCTTACAGCTATTTTTTTAGTGTTCATTTTTTAAGGAAATCTGTCATAGGTGGTGGGAGGCATGGCAACATGCCTGTGTTCATTCTTCTTCTTTGATTGAATTTTTGGAAAGCTTGAGCAAACCCCCAGTGAAAACATCCTTCCTTTAGGTGGCTTGGGCTATCGAACTAGCTTTCATTATTTGGAATCTTTTGCTAGAAAGGAATCATAGGGTTTTTTGTGATTCCAAAATGGGTAATTTGCAATTATGAGAAAAGATAGTTAGTAGGCTTCGGGAGACTATTTATGTTAAGTGTGATATGTCTAATACTGTTGATCCAGGTGATTATGCTATTGTAAAGAATTTGAATTTGGGAGATAGTGGATTGGGTTGTACTACTAGCAAAATATTCAATTCTGTTAAGAAGAGGATTCATAGGGATGGGAGGTGGACACCTCCTCGTGTTGGTGTTCTAAAAATAAATATTGATGTTTCCTCTTGGGGGAATCCTAGTCATGCTGGCATTGGTGGTATTGGTAGAGGTATTGATGGGGCTGCTATTTTTCTTTTTTCAACTTATAAAGGTCAACACTCTAATAATTTAATAGAGGCACTTGCTATTAAGATTACACTTGAGTGGAGTTGTTCTCTAGGTTGGAGGAAGATTATTTATGAGTCAGATTCCCAAATTGTTGTGGATATGTAGAATAAGCAAAATCTGTATGATGCTAGTTGGAAAATTGCCTTTGTGATTAGACAGATTTGGTGTATGTGCAGTACTTTGGATTTTGTTTCCTTTTGTCACATTCGTAGAGAATGGAACATAGTGGCTGATTGCTCGGCAAAGTGGGCTTCTGAGCATGTTGATGGTTGAGATATTGGGGAGAGAGATGGCTTACCGACAGATTATACTAAGACTTTGGAAAGGTTATTGTTGAAGGACATGAATATGTAGTGTGTTGCTGGGTTCTCTATTGAGACCTTTTGGTTATCTCTCTTTTGTTGGGCCTTGGGCCTTCGGTTTGTAATTTTGCTTTTATCTGACTAAATTTTTACCCCTTTTTCAAAAAAAAAAAAAAAAATCTATAATTTCATATTTAACTAAACAATACATACATACATACACACATACATACATACATACATACATACATACATACATACATGTCCTACTTTAATATAAATTTCATATTTAACTAAACAATATGGTCCACATAATCCATATATTGTGCATGTAGTTTAAATTCTAACACTACATAATAATTTATTCAAGTTTGGAAACAAGTTAAGTTATTAAATCTTATTAATTCAAATCATGTGTTCAAACACATGTACTATGGTGTACTAAATAGTTCATACCACATCAAGTGGTTCAGACCGATCTTCAATAACACTTAATATTTTCTCATGATCTTCACTATCTAGTCTCCACTTTTGAGACCGCCCATGACATGGAATTTGATAATATGATGAAACAATAAGGATCCAGTCAACTATTGAGGGGGGGGGGTGTGAATCAGTAGATAGAAAACAAACTAAGCTTTCACCAAACTTAATCCCAACTCAAAAACAACTTGCTAAACTAACTGGTTTAGACAGTGTAATAAAAATTGCAACTGCACTGTCAAACTTTACTGGTTGATCAAAACATCAATGATACAATGTAACAGATCTAATACTCACAAACCATTTAATCAAAACATTAAACCACTTTACTTACATTAGTAATATCTCATTTCAGATCACTTCCGATCATCTAAACAAATCTAAGTGGATTTACCAGGTAATCAAATCAACCATATCAAAAACATCCACAAAATCATTCACCGCTTGACACAATGATTTTTCACGTGGAAACCCAAATGGGAAAAACCACTCTGGGGATGAATGCCCAGAAGTATTCTGAACTCTTCTGAAGTTCGCCCTGTTAGGAGCCAAGCCTTGTAAGAAGCTTATACAATAATGTCCTGTTAAGAACAAATCCAGTTAGGGACCACCCGGTTAAGGGATTGACTACAATACTTTGTTAAAGGCAATACCCTGTTAAAGAGAACCTCAGTGGAGGATTTCAAATCCAAGCTAATGGATCACCTGGTTAGAGGATTTAAAGAAGAAGCCTGTTAAAGCTTACCCAATTAAGGGATTTAACTGTTGTAATGGTTAGAGAAGAACATGTTCTTTGCTAATCTGAAAATAGTACTATCTTGCTTAGTCAGATCCTTTTCTGCTCCTATTTGCCTTAACAACATTCTGTAGACACTCCTTCTGGTTTGGCAACAATCACACTACCACACTTAAACCAAATTTGCCAACACAATTACAAACAACTCATCGACCTTAAATACAAATACAATAGGTCGGTAACACATCACAAAACCTACAAATCTCATAGAGATTACAAACATATCGGTCCAATCATGACCGTTGGATTACATAGCAATCAACTACACATTGTTCTAGACAACTTCAACAGCTCCTGGATCACTGCACATTGGATCCTATAGCTCATCACACTTTATTCACTTCATGCTATGCATTTTCTTATTCCCAAGATAAATGGTTATCTTCATGCGCCAAAATCACTTTGAAATTCATCACGTGCATCATTCTTATGTGGCCTCTTCATCTCCGATCACCATTTGATCATATATCAACACAACCGATTCACCAGGATCCATTGGTTAGGGTTCTGCTTATCATTTGGTTAGGGTTACCGGTTGATCTCTACTTCAATAACAATATCGATACCGTTTTCCTTCATTGCTTTACTAATACCGGTTGCTTTGCAACACCACTACCAGTTGCAATACAATCATCATTACCGGTTTGCAATACATCTTCAATACCAGTTGCAATGGACATCAATGACAACACTATACATCATTAATGCAATCTTCATGCAATGCCAACAAAATTGTATGAAGAATTAGGCCAACAACAATGACTAGGTGGCTATACTAATATACCTTGTTGTCAATTTGATATTTAGTGAAATGAATCCCATGTTGAAGAATTTTGACTTGTTTAAAATATGTCCCTTGCACTATAACTAAGCCTGAATATGAGAAACAACAAATTCCTCTAGGTTCAAAAATTTGTGAAAGTGGATAAAAATTGAAAATGCATGCATAAAATCAATTAATTAGTTCAAACATGTGGGAAAGGACATTTCATTTCTCATTTCAAATTTAGTTAACTTCTTCCTCTCTTCTATGCAATGCAATGAATAATAACTAACACCTTCTACATTTCCAACCTTTGCTATGACTGTAAAAATATCTGTTGCAATTCAAATTTACACAAAAAATTAAAACTTATAAATAAAATGTACTTGATAAAAACTTTCAACATTTTGAAATATATAATTTAAAGAACTATATATGTGTGCATGTACCTTTTTAAATCAATCCTGAAATATTGTCATAATCACTAAAACTCAAAGGAATGTCTTCAAAGCTTTCTTCTTCATTTTCCTCATATATGTCAGTAACAACTAGTGGCACCAAATTCCATTAACTGACATATCCAAGCTCTCGGTTCTTGCAGTGACCATGGTTTTCCAAAATGCAATCACAACAAAAACATGAGTAATCCCTAGTGTACAATGTCCATGGGTGATTATTTGTACTCATGACACAATGCAAAGATGTTGTCCTTTCCACCCTCTTGCATCCATGCATTGATATTCTATCCACACATGCAAAATGTACATACACACACATCTTTGTAAAAAAATGAACTACAAATTTTTAAAATTTAATACTTCTAAGACAATTCCCTTTTTATTTATATTTTGATTTAACTCAAACTTGGATTTTTTTTTGAAAAAGAGATCATGTACCTGATATCTCCAGAAACACTCTATATGGAATGAGCTTGTTTGTGCCCGATGATGAACCACCTGAATAATTTGGTTGCACAAAGTGTTCCTTACACTGGTCAACAACATCATGTGCATCATCCATATGATCTCTTGTACATAATTTATTTTATGCTTTCTTAGAGAACGTTTGATACAAGCTCCTTCACCATCATGTTCACCCTTTCCATGCCCATTTTAAAAAAAAATCCAAAAATGTGGTATTTTGTCATTTCAATGATATCTACATAGTGCATAAAATGGCTTGGATGATTTGAATTGTGACACACATCCATTAGACCAAATAAAATGTTTAACTATTGTTATTCCTCTCTCTTTTAAATATTCAAAAAAATTCTTAAAGCAATTTTCTACAAAATTTGTGTCATGTTCCTTATCATCACTAGCATAGAAGTGGTATTCTTTCTTATTGACACATTTTTCAAATGTACCATCCACACCATCCAAATGCATTTCTGCATGTCGATAACACACATGCACCATAATAGTGATATTCTTTTAAAAATAATACTATGATTAAATCTCTTTTTGATTTGTAAAAGAGTATTTTTCTGTGAAGTCCACTACTGACAAAATAGTTCTAGGTGAGAAAATGTCTCTTAATGTTTGAAACTATTGCGTTTGCCACTTGGCAAAAAACCATGGTGTATGTATGGTTTTATCAACTTACGAAAGTTTTCCATAAATGTCCCAATAGGTATCTCCTCTTCTACATAATCTAACCTTGTGGGTTCCTTATCAAATTTTGTTTCAAACTTTTTGCACTTGTAACTCTTACAATTTACCATATTTGTCATGACAGTATCTTCATTTCTCAAAGGCAATTTAGCCAAGTCTTTACATGTTCCACAAATTCCTTTTATACAATCTATTTGACTGGTTGCATTATCATCTGATTTATCACAAAGATGGATGCTGTGAATTGACTTGTTCGCTTAGGAGCAGCATTTTCATAACCATCACTATCTTCTCTAATCTTTCGAAACACTTGATAGTAGAGATCAAATTCAATGTGATAACGACAACAACAAGCTTCAAATAATTTGTTTAACTTCACATAAATGAGCTTAAATTTTTTAACATTGTTTGTCCAATCTTTATATGAGGGTTTGATTTAGTAAAGGACACATACAATTCATGTTTTGTTGTGTCTAACCAATGTTTTACATGGAGATCATAACAATCAAGGCCAATCCTATGTTTGATAACATCTCTAATATTTGATGAAGTACAAGTATTATCATTCCAAAAAATTGACACCAAATTCCTAACAACAACTTCAATCCAATCAGAATGAGGAGCTCTATACATAATTTCCCAATTCCTTCTGTGGTAGTATCATCCAAAGTCTTTATCCTTTTCACATATTTTGATATCGTCCTTCTACTAAAACTGAACTCAAATGACAATGAAGAGATTTGTCTTTTTTGAGGCATTCTTTCATTTAGTATAGATGTCGACATCACTCTTCTTGACATGGTCTTATTTGTTGGTCGATATTTTTTACCAATGTTCACGAAACCTTTCTTAACATTTTCAACAATATCTTTTTGTATCAGAGAAGTTTTCCTCTTTTTATTTGTTGTATCTATACCCAACAATTTTAATGGATCTATTAACTCTTTACGAGTAAGTACAATTGATAACAATTGGGCTTTCTCTACTGTACTATCAAGGTTATTGAAATGATACATTATTTCTTTTGCACTTTTATTCATTGACCTCCTTTTAGTATGTCTAGGTTCTTCACTAAGACGTTTCAATTCATCCACATTAATTTCAAGTAAATGAGATAAATTTTTATAAGAAATATTTCTCTTCACCTTTTTAGCTAGATCCACAATATGCTCATCCATACCGGTAGAAGGTAGCGAGCTTGACCCCTCTCCAATTTCCATTGATTCAACTAGGGCCTCCTTCGTATGTTCTCGAACTATGTGTTCTTCAGCCTCATTTACCTCAACTCTCGCTTGAGAACTTCCTTCTTGTTGAACTATGTGTTCTTTAACCTCATTTCAAGTAAATGAGCTAAATTTATTAAAATACCATTAAATTTTAAAAGCAAGGTCTTTAGTCAAAATATTTGCTAATCTTAGAGATAGAGATACTAAATTAAAATAACATTATTTTAAATGCACCAAAATTTCTAGAAAGAGGTCCTAAAATGACAACTTGGAGAGAGAGAGAGAGGCAAGATAAATTTATAGATAATTTTAAGGAGAGAGAGATGGAGAAAGAGAGAGAGTTCTAATAAGGCTTAATTGGAGAGAGAGGGATCCTAAAGATATAAGTTAAATAGAAGACTAGAGAGGTCCTAAATGGACTTAAGGGGAGAGAGAGGAGCACTAAAAAGAAATAAGAGAGAGAGCTAGAGAGGTTCTAAAAAGACTTAAGGGGAGGGAGAAAGAGAGAGAGTGAAAGAGAAGTTAAATTAAAACAAGAATATTTTTAATACACCAATTCCAAGTATAATTTGCTAATCTAGATAGAGGTCCTAGTAAAGAGATGTTAAAGAAGAGTGATAAAAAAAGACTTAAGGATCTAGAGAGAGAGAGAGAGAGAGAGAGAGAGAGAGAGAGAGAGAGAGAGAGAGAGAGAGAGAGAGAGAGAGAGAGAGAGAGAGAGAGAGAGAGAGAGAGAGAGAGAGAGAGAGAGAGAGAGAGAGAGAGATGGGTCTTCAAGAATTTTAAGGGGGGAGAGAGGGAGAAAGAGAGAGAGAGTCCTAAGAAGACTTATGGGGTGGGAGAGGGGTCCTAAAACTAGATTAATTTTAATCCAACAAAATTTCAAATATATATTTTGGTAATCTAGAGAGAGGTCCTAATAAGTCTTAAGGGGAGAGAGAGGGATCCTAAAGATATAAGTTAAATAAAAAAATATAGAGGTTCTAAATGGACTTAAGGGGACAGAGAGGGGAACTAAAAAGAAATAAGAGAGAGAGCTAGAGAGGTTCTAAAAAGACTTAAGGGGAGGGAGAAAGAGAGAGAGTGAAAGATAAGTTAAATTAAAACAAGAATATTTTTAATACACCAATTCAAGGTATAATTTGCTAATCTAGATAGAGGTCCTAGTAAAGAGATCTTAAAAAAGATAGATAAAAAAATACTTAAGGATCTAGAGAGAAAGAAAGCGGGGGGGGGGGGGTCTTCAAGAATTTTAAGGGGGGAGAGAGAGTCCTAAGAAGACTTAAGGGTGAGAGGGAGGTCCTTAAAATAAGTTGAATTGAAACTATATTAATTTTAATGCAACAAAATTTTAAATATATAATTTGCTAATCTAGAGGGAGGTCCTAATAAGGCTTAAGGGGAGAGAGAGGGATCCTAAAGACAAGTTAAATAAAAAGATAAAGGGGAGAGAGAGGGATCCTAAAGACAAGTTAAATAAAAAGATAGAGAGGTCCTAAATGGACTTAAGGGGAGAGAGAGGGGCACTAAAAAGAAATAAGAGAGAGAGAGCTAGAGAGGTTCTAAAAATACTTAAGGGGAGGGAGAAAGAGAGAGAGTGAAAGAGAAGTTAAATTAAAATGAGTATTTTTAATAAACCAATTCCAAGTATAATTTGCTAATCTAGATAGAGGTCCTAGTAAAGAGATCTTAAAAAATAGGAAAAAAATGAATTAAGGATCTAGAAAGAGAGAGGGGGAGTCTTAAGGGCGGAGAGAGGAAGAAAGAGAGAGAGATTCCTAAGAAGACTTAAGGGTTGAGTGAGGAGTCCTAAAAATAAATTAAATTAAAATGATTAATTTTAATGCAGCAAAATTTCAAATATATAATATGCTAATCTAGAGAGAGGTCCTAAGAAGGCTTAAGGGGAGAGAGAGAGATCCTAAAGATAAGTTAAATAAAAAAGTAGAGAGGTCCTAAATGAACTTAAGGGGAGAGAGAGGGGCACTAAAAAAGAAATAAGAGAGAGAGCTAGAGATGTTCTACAAAGACTTAAGGGGAGGGAGAAAGAGAGAGAGAGAGAAAGAGAAAGAGAAGTTAAATTAAAATAAGAATATTTTTAATATATCAATTCCAAGTATAATTTGCTAATCTAGATAGAAGTCCTAGTAAAGAGATCTTAAATGTTAGGATTCCCAAATATACTGAGAGGGGGGGGGGGGGTGAATTAGTATCTAACCAGTTAGCAGATTTTCTGACCTTATTAAATATTTTGCATTCCAAAACAATGTACCGGTAAACAAGAATTAGTGCAGTAAATAAGAACAGTAAAGACAATATAGAAAGTACACCATAACACAAGATGTTTAACGAAGAAACCTGGTGTGGGAAAAACCTCGGTGGGATTTGTGACCCACAATATTCACTCACTGGCCAATGAATGGATATTACTTACAAGAGGGGCCTGCACATGCAGGAAGGCCAACTGCCTAAAGCTCACTGCTTAATTACAAAGGAGGTCTCACTGACTTACAAAAAATGGATTATGAAAATCCAATATAGTGTACTGCTACAAAAAGCATCTGCTATGCTAGAATTAGTATCAGTGTAAGCTCATGCAATAACCATAAACCCTTCTACAAAGTCTACCTTAATATTCACTCTACATATCCATCATATTTTTCCTCTATGTTTTGTCACACAAAATGATCTACAAGATCTCATACTTATATATGAGTCTTATTACAATATGCCATGTCGGCTTACAAAAAGATATTACAGTTAAATACAAAATGCAATAATCAAAATCATGTCGGCTAGGATGCTGATAAACATTATTGCTGCTGCCGGTGAACTATCTGCTAGTGTAGAGTTTGTCGGTGTCGGTGCCTACCGATGCCATAAGATTGCAAGGTTGCATCAATGACAATATGTTCAATCACCTACAATTCTCATTAGAGTGTGTAATGCCAACAATCTCCCCCTTTGGCATTGATGGCAACACTCATGAGAAAAATTCAAAATTGTATCCAAAAATTGAAGTCCAAAAATCTTCCGAAAACTGTGTGCTCCTCCTGAGCAGATGATCTCTTCTGATGACCATTTTTCTCTGTTCTACTACTCCCCCTTTGACATCAATGACAAAGGCTGTCAAAATGTCAATCGAGTGCAGTTTTAGCTCAAACCTTGTAACCGGTTGGTTACAATCTGAAATAGGTCTGCTAATACCAAATTCAGGCTCTAAGTGAACCTGCCACTGTCCTTCAATGCTGCATCTATTCTTTGAATTGTACCGGTGAGGTGATGCATTTTCTCTTCCGATGTCTTCTATCCCTGAATAAGTGCCTCTGAGATTTCTTTCCTCAAAGAGATGAGGATATCCAATTTAGGACTGAGCCTACATTTAAGATCTTTTGCCTTTCCTTTTATTCTTTCCTTTTCTTTCTCCAATTTCTCAAGTTTCTCCTCAAATCCAACTATCTCCTGCTCAATAACTAATATTGATTCGGATGAAGCAATGATATTGTCATCTATATCATTTATTTCTTTTTGTACTTTGTTGATCTCCTTATCTATATCCATTGTCAAAAGATTTGTCTTACATGTATCTCTATATAGTTCCTTAAACTCCATTGTTGTTTTACTCGGTGTCGGTAATAGGGTGTCAATGTGTCCCATGCACTTCTTTATTGTCTCATCAAAGCATTTCTCTTTTCCCTTATCCATTTTCTCTTTAAATGTCTCTTCATTTATTTGATCAACAATCAATATGTTGGCAGTGATGTACTTAGACAATGTGTCTAATTGACTCAAGGAATATTTATTTTCTATGTTGCACTTGGGTGCAATCAATTTAAGAACGGGGCTGGTATCATCTATAGCCTTATATTCTAGTGCATTACAATCAGTAATCTTCTTAATAGAATCCAATAATACCTCATTTACATTTGTTGGTCTCAATTTAGTCATGGAAGTACCAGATGACTATCCAATTACCTTAACAATCTCCATGCTGCCGGTGTGAGCAGCCACTTTGCTTGCCTTGACCTCTGGTGGGTTAGTTTGTGTCTGCATTTCTATTAGCAAACCTTTAGGCTTCTTAGCTGTTGCCAGTGGCACTGTCTCTGTATGTACCTATGACTCAACCCTTTTGTCAACTTGTATCTCTACTTGTATCTCAGTGGGTTTCACTGTTCTTTCTTCTAACTGCACCTTTGCACTATCCACTACCGGTGACTCAGTAGGTTTCTCTGTATTTTCTGCAGTCGATATCCCATCTATTTGTTTTTCAATGTTTGCATCAATGGTATCAGTCACCATTCCAATCTCAATATGTTCCACTGTTTGTTTCCATGCCGGTGAAGATATCCAAGAGTCGTTTACCTACCTATATGTCATAACCATTGTATTTCCTGCCTATACCGGGGACCTCCTTAGTAAGATATAGCATTAGGCATACAAGAAGATTACCACATTTGAAAGTACCTTTCTTATCTCCTATAATTTTCTTCAAATTATCAATCAATTCATCTTTCAACCACTCACATACATCTATTTTAGCATCATTGTTGACCATATCATATGCACTCTTGATACATAGACTGGAAACTGAGTTCACTCGGTTAGCATTTGTGGTTTTGATTACTAATATCATGCTAATGAATCTAACATTGTCATCTTTCACATCATTAACTCTTAGGGATCTGCTATCATAGGTTGCACCAGTTAAAGTCATCACTATGTTGTTAGGAACCTTCTTGGTCTTATCTGGCCTGCTGCCGGTGGAAGGTAAGCCAGTCACAACCTTAAGTGCTTCTCTTGTGATCTTATGGATAGAGTCTAACCAAAAGAATTCTCCATGGACTCTACTGAGTACAATCCTCACAACTTCCTTAGGAAATTCTGGGATGTCAAGGATTTCCACAAAACCTAGGGTTTCAATAACCTTATGTTTCAGTTTTACAATTCCACTTTCATCACAATTCACATTTTTATACATTTTCACGATTTCATCTGAACCTAGTTCCTCAATATGGCAATGTATGCAAATTCTCTGGTCTTTTGCATATGAAACTCCTTTAGGGATTTTAGAAAATGCACCTAGGGTATCATCCTATTTTGCTACTTCGGGAATAATCTTGAATACGGGCCTAGGGTGTTTAACCACTTCAATAACAGTAGGGTTTGCAATGAATTCAGGAGCAGAGGAGGAAGCCATTGATAAATACCTTAATCTTCCTTTTAGGTTTGGATGCTTGAAAGATTTTGCTTCACCTCTCGCTGTGGATGCCTTCGCTCAGGTTTTTCGCGCTCTTAGGAAATTTGAATGCTCGGTGAATGAAAAAGAGTGAAGAACACTGATTTATAATGTCTTTTCCTTTAACTACCGTAATAAATGCCTACCAGTTAAGTAAAACTTAACACATCTACCGGTAAAGAAGAAGTTCATCTTCTCACCATCAACCGAGGGTAAACTTGCATGATTTTAAATTTGTTGCAATACCCCCAAAAGGTTTCTTTTCAGTTGGATGAAGAATCTCTTGCCGGTGGAGTAATACTCTGTTCTACCGGTGAAGGAATAGTCTCATCAACATTCTGATCTCTCTTTCTAATCCATTGTTTTGAAAATTCTTGATTTACCTCATCTACCTTCTCCATGCCTTTCAAAATGGGTCCTTTGTTATTTGTCGGTGAAGTCTTGCTTCTACAAAATTTTGCAATATGTCCAATCTTGTTACAAGCATAAAAAGTCACATTGTTTTTCTGAATAGCCTTTCCATATCCTATGCCGGTTTGTGTTCTGCATTGATTAGATAAGTGTCTAAATCTTCCACAAACATAACATCTTACATTCATTCTGCAATTTTCTGAATTGTGGCCAATTTTGTTGCATTTAGAATATTGACCGATGGGTGCATTAGTGTTCTGATAGTTTCTAGATCTACACCGATTTAATCTACGACCATGCTTGTTACAGTTAAAACATTTCCCATTAAATTTTTAGGTATTAGGTTGTCTTATCGGTTTGCTGTGATCATGATTGTTTGCAGTACCGAAGCTTTCACCAACTTCAAATCCAAGTCCATTAGTGTCTCCATTAGGTTTCTAACTTCTCAGCATATCATCAAGTTCTTCTGAACTTTTCTTGAATTTCTCCTTATGTTGATTTGCAGTAGCCAACTCATTTTCCAAAAACTCCTTCTATCTCATAAGTTTAGTTTTATCATGTTCCATGTGAATCAGATCTGTCTGCAACATATCATTTTCATGACTGAGTCTTAGATTTTCATTTCCAGCATCATTGAGTCTTCTAATCAAGTCATCTTCATTCTTCTTTATATCTTCAATATCTTTACAAAATCTCATAGTCATGTCCTGCATCTCATTCCTCAAGGTCATGTTTTCTTTCCTCATCTTTCTTACAAGATCATTAAGAGTTTCCCTTTCATCATCATCATTCTATATCTTCTCATGAAGTTCTCTTCTTTTGTTTCTAGCAATAGTAAGATTCTCTTGAAGTCCTTGAATTATTTCCTATGTAGTCTTCAGATCATCTTCAAGTTTGATATTCTTCAACTTTTCTGCATCAAAGTCTGCAAGAGCTCCTTCTAATTGTTTTCTCAAGTTTTCCATCTATACCGGTGTCAGAATCTTCCTCAAGCAGTTAGGCTTTTGACAATAGAGGACCAAGCTCTGATACCAATTGTTAGGATTCCCAAAGATACTGATAGAGGGGGGGGGGTGAATCAGTATCTAATTGGTTAGCATATTTTCTGACCTTATTAAATATTTTGCATTCCAAAACAATGTACCAGTAAACAAGAATTAATGTAGTAAAGACAACATAGAAAGAACACCATAACACAAGATGTTTAACGAGGAAACCCAGTGTGGGAAAAACCTCAGTGGGATTTGTGACCCACAATATTCACTCACTAGCCAATGAATGGATATTACTTACAAGAGGGGCTTGCACATGCAAGAAGGTGAACTGCCTAAAGCTCACTGCTTAATTACAAATGAAGTCTCACTGACTTACAAAAAATGGATTATGAAAATCCAATATAGTGTACTACTACAAAAAGCATCTGCTATGTCAGATATTGGTGTAAGCTCATGCAATAACCATAAACCCTTCTACAAAGTGCCTTAATATTCGCTCTACATATCCATCATATTTTTCCTCTATGTTTTGTCGCACAAAATGATCTACAAAGATCTCATACTTATATATGAGTCTTATTACAATATGCCATGTCGGCTTACAAAAAGATATTATAATTAAATACAAAATACAATAATCAAAATCCCGCCGACTAGGATGCTGGTAAACATTATTGCCGCTGCCGGTGAACTATCTGCCGATGTAGAGTCTGCCAGTGCCAGTGCCATAAGATTGAAAGGTTGCCATCAATGAAAATACCTTCAATCACCTACAATTCTCATAGACTAAATACCTTCAATCACCTGCAAGGTTGCCATCAATGAAAATACCTTCAATCACCTTCAATCAATGAAAATACCTTCAATCATAGAGTTGTGTGTGTGTGTGTGAGAGAGAGAGAGAGAGAGAGAGAGAGAGAGAGAGAGAGAGAGAGAGAGAGATCCTAAAAAGACTAAATAGACTTAAGGATGGGGAGAGAGAGAGAGTGTGTGTGAGAGAGAGAGTCCTAAACTAAGATCTAGACAAAAAGACTTAAGAGGGAGGAGGAGAGAGACTAAATTAAAACAAGGTGATTTTTAATCCAACCATTTCTAAATTATGTTTGTTAGTATTTTTAGATATAGAGGTCCTAATTTAAAGACATCCTAGAAAAATAGATTTCGTAAAGAGAGAGAGAGAGGTCCTAGTAAAAGAAAGAAGAGAGAGAGAAATTCTAAAAAGACCAAGTAGAGTGAAAGAGTTATAAAAATATTTAAGTAATTTCAAATATGATTATTTCAATGCATTTGTTCAAATTGTCTCATAATTAAAAAAAAGCACAAACACACTTAAAAATATCTAATCAAAATAACATAATTTAAAAATAATTAAGATAAAATTATTTTAAAGAATTAATTAAATTAAATTAAAATAATTTAAAAATAATTAAGATAAAATTATTTTAAAAATTAATTAAATTAAATTAAAATAATTTAAAATAATTAAGATAAAATTACTACATAAAAAAATATTTAACTAATAGCACAATTTTAGGTACGTAATACATGTATAATTAAATAAAAATTAAGTAAAGATACATACATGCATAATATCTTTGCATTCTTAGCTCTCGTTATCTTTGTTTTGTGTCAGCTAAATAATTCCTTGAAGTTTTATTTTGCCTTGTCTTCTAGTTCCACATGTCCTTAAAATGACCTTCAAAAACTTCAAATGTCTTCAAACATCTTCAAAATTGTCACCCTTAAAATGACCTTCAAATGTCTTCTTTTACTAAAAAATGCAAATTACTTTGATTAATTGTGTTTGTAACAATGAAATAAAACATCTCTATTTATATGTGATTGTTAATTGTAAAAAGGATATATTTTTACATCAGCCAAGGTTCGTACGAACGTCGACAATTAGATATGGGGGGGTTCGAATGAACATGTCCATTATATGATTGTTTGTGCCATCCATGTTCATTAGAACACTAGTTCGAACGAACTAGGTAGGGTTCGATCAAACCCACTTCGCTCAAAGGGGTGTTCGATCGAACCCTCTTCCTAGGCATCTCTCGCCCAATTTTCTTAGACTTCTAAGAATTTTTCGCCTTCAAACCTCTAGTTAGGGGCTCAAATGAGAGAATCTTGAAAACCCAAAATGTTATGTGTTCAAACGTACACCTATGTCTAAATTATAATTAGTTGGAATTCAAAAATTAATAGAATTAAAAAATATTTAACATATCACTATCAAACAAATTGCATGCACTAGATATTAATGTTACAAACCAAAATTTGAAAGAATTGAGTTTTTATCATTTATAGAAAAAAAGTTATGCATTTCGGGATGCACATCACTCTTAAAAAATGTTGTTTGCTATAAAAAACTAGTTTTCAAGGGAGATTGAACAATAAATACAAATTTATTAAAAAAAAAATGAAAAAAATATATTTACAATCTGCAGACAAGATGTTACAAATCACTAGTTTACATCATCTTCAAATTTTTAATGGTTTAAAAGTTATAGGTGTCAAAAACTGAAAGTTTTTTTCAAAATGATCATCTAAGCATTAAAGTTGGCCAAAAAGTGGAAACCATTATTGTGAGTTCACCCAACTATAGACTGAATGTAAAAACATAACTATTTTTGGTTGATGCAAGATTGTTGTTATAACCAGGGATACTCTTGCATCAAACACCCAGGGTTAGAAAGAAAAGTGAGTTCCTCACTTCGCTAAGGATAAAAGAAAACTAGTGAGGTCTACCTTAGCCTGTGAAATACATATTGAATCTTCTATTGGTCTACCTTTACACTTAACTAGATACTCCTGATACTATTTGTTCCTAGTGCTTCATCCAACTCTGGTATCCAAGATTTGCTCAATCTACTTTGGTTGTTGATGTGGTAATTGATCCTTCAAACGAACTTCACTGATATAGTCACTTGAATGTCCTCCATGATACTAGTAGATGCCCAAAATATTGGAAATAGGTGATATGCCAAGTGCCTCTAGTAACTCTATTTCATATGCATTTTGTGAATCTAACTTCCTAAGAATCTTACATGGTCCATACTTCTTCATCTTCGGCTTGTTATATGTGCCTGCTGGAAATATTTTCTTTTTGAGGTATATCATGGCTTCACCCTCAACGAAAAATTCCTTATGTCTTCTCTTATCATTTGTGTGCTACTTATATTGACTATTCATATCCTTGAAATGTTTTCGGACGTTTTATTTATAATCTCCATGTATCTTGTGAGTTCTTCTACTTCTACACTTCTTTTAATCTTCATACTGATATCTCTGAGCTTTGCAACTCCTCTAGGATGTACTCTAATCACAATCTCAAATGGTGTTTTCCTTGTACCCCGCTTTACTAAATTATCATATGCAAACTTTGTTTGTGGTAGAACTATATCCCTATTTCCTGCTTTGTCTCCTACTAAACACTTCAACAAGTTACATAGACTTTTGTTTATTACTTCTAGCTATCCATTAGTCTGCGGATAGTATGTTGAACTAAACTTTAAGTCTATCCTCATATTCTTCCACAGGGTTCTCCAAGAATATCCAATAAACTTTGTATCCCAGCCTGAAAACATGCTCTTTCGTAATCCATGCAATTTGACAATCTCCTTGAAAAATACGTTTGCAACATGTACTGCATCATTAGTCTTCTTACAAGGAGTGAAATGTGCCATTTCTGAAAATATGTCCACTACTACCAATATTGAATCATGTCCTCTTTGTGTCCTTTGTAACCCCAATATGAAGTCCATGCTGATTGCTTCCCAAGGTCTCTCTAGTATTGTCAAAGGTTTGTATAATCCAATATTTTGATTGCTTTCCTTTGCAACTTAACAATGTTTGCAACTCTAAACAAATTTCCTAATATCCTTATGTATCTATGGTCAAAAGTAGTGTTCACTTGCCAAAGCAATTGTTTTGTCAACACCAAAATGTCTTGCTAATCCTTTGCTATGATTTTATTTGATCAAATTCCCTCTCATTGTACTCCTTGGAATGCATAAATGACTTCCTCTGAACAACATATTTTCCTAAATGAAGTTTTCTAGCCATTGGCTTCTATCTATCACTATCAGCTCCTTACATGCTTTCCATGCCTTCGCAAAATCTAGATCATCTTCATACAAGAGCTCAAGTTCTTCAAAACCCAATACTTCCACTTAGATTTTTGTCAACAAATTCCTCCTCCTACTCAATGCATCTACATTTTTATTTGACTTAGCACTCCTATGCTTCAACATAAATGTGTAACTCTGTAAGAATTCAACCTATCTCATATGTCTCCGATTCAACTTTCTTTGACTATTCAAATATTGCAAAGCTTGATGATTGGTGTACAACACAAATTTTTTAGGCAACAAGTAGTGTCTTCACTCCTTTTAGTTACATCAAATTGTATAATTCAAAGACATTTATAGAGAAATTAAATATACAATAGAAGAATTCAAGGATCATATAAAAATAATAATTAGACCACATGTCAATTCTAAATAGAAAGAAACGAATCAAATATGCATCATCAAACTCAATGTAAAGATATTGGTGATTTTCTTATTCCTATGTATTCTTGCGATGTATCTTTAACCATAGAAAAGATTCTTGACAATGCTTTTTTTTCATCCTCATCATCTAGTTTATTGGTACCACTTCCCATGTACAACATCAAAAACCAACTTGAATACAACATTAAGAAAATGAGGTGTTGCATACAAAATTTACTCAAATATCTAATGATCACAACAAACAATAGATTTGATACCTAAATTACCAATAAATCCAACACTTATCAACAAAGAACAATCCTTCTTTTGTTCCTCTCAACATTATTCTTACAACCCATATTTATTACAATCATTCTCCATCTATTACATTCAACATATTGACTTTATAAAATCATTACAGAAATAACTTCCTATCCAACTAACTAACGTGACAAGTACTTTACCAAATGTAAACCTTAATTTCTTAATATTTTCATTCAGCAAGAAATTTGTTCAGTCAACCTTCCCACTGCTCTGAAGTGGGGCTCTTTTTACTCATATTTTTTCTTTGAGTAAATCTTCATATAGTCACCAAATGAGTACTTTGGATAAGTAGATAATTCATGAGCAACGTTTCCATTAGATTGAGTTTGAGCAACAAGCTGAGGTGCAGGGCTTACCAGTGCATTGTATGAGGGATTATAGAAGGATGCCACTGATAACCGGTTTCCATCCTTAGTTGGAAGAATTCTATGCCATGCACTCTTATACTTGCCATTGCTCACTGCTTCTAACTGATGACCTATGTTCACAACTATTGAGTATTGCGTAGGTTGCACATCAATCCCATTACCATTGTTAAGCACTTGAAGGCCAGGAACCTCATCATCTTGGTACAAAAGAATGAGCCCACCTGCATCTGTATGAGCATGGATGCCCTTTATCAGGTCTGGCCTAGGGCAGGGAGGATAATGGCTCACCTTGGTGCCAAAGAATGGCTTTTCTCCCCCAGCAAATGCCCTTTTTAAATATCCTTTCTCTAGCCCCAAACTTCAATCATCTACAACATCAAAAACCAACTTCAATCAAAATTTACACAAATATCTAATGATCAACAATAAATTTTAACTCACAACAAACAACAAATTTGAGACCTAAATTACCGATAAATCCAACACTTATTAGCAAAGAACAATCCTTCTTTTGTTCCTCTCAACATTACTCTTACAACCCATCTTTATTACAATCATTCTGCATCTATTACATTCAAAATATTGACTTTATAAAATCATTACAGAAATAACTTCCTATCCAGCTAACTAACCTGACAAGTACTTTACCGAATGTAAACCTTAATTTCTTAAAATTTTCATTCAACAAGAAATTTGTTCAGTCAACCTTCCCACTGCTCTGACGCGGAATTTTTTTCCTCATATTTTTTCTCTGAGTAAATCTTCATATAGTCACCAAATGAATACTTTGGATAAGTAGATAATTCATGAGAAACGTTTCCATTGGGTTGAGCAACAAGCTGAGGTGCAGGGCTGACCAATGCATTGTATGAGGGATTATAGAAGGATGCCACTGATAACCGGTTTCCATCCTTTGTTGGAAGAATTCTATGATATGCACTCCTATACTTTCCATTTCTCACTGCTTCTAACTGATCACCTATGTTTACAACTATTTAGTATTGCATAGGTTGCACATCAATCCAATTACCATTGTTAAGCACTTGAAGGCCAGGATCCTCATCATCCTGGTACAAAAGAATGAGCCCACCTGCATTTGTATGAGCACAGATACCCTTTATAAGATCTGGTCTGGGACAGGGAGGATAATGGCTCACCTTGGTACCAAAGAATGGCTTCTCCTCGTGTCCCCCTTCAAATGCCCTTTTTAGATATCCTTTCTCTAGCCCCAAACTTTCACTTATTATCTCCAAGAGTTTCTCTGTCAGATTGAATATTTGGCTATGGAACTCCTCAATTATCCCCCTATATAAATAGAATTTGAAAAACAATATTAAACTTTAAGAATTATTTTCTTCTATAGATAGATTAGTGTATGGTTATTCAAAGTCAACTGATTTTAAAATAAAAAGGAAAATTTAAAACTCAGTATGATAGAATAGATAGATTGATAAGATATAGTTTTGAGAACTTAAAAAATTCTAATTCTAATTTTATTCAAGTAATTTTTGGTGGGCTCCTCCCTTACCCACATCATGACAAATACACCATTTTGTTCCATGGAGGATGTGACTTTGTTTCACTGCTGAATAACAGAGCTTACAATGATTCTGCTAGTCAAAATCAAAGGAAAATAATGTGTACTAAAATTAAATTATATGAATCGATTTTATTGATTCTGTTTGTTAATGGCTAATAGAATTAGTAGAGAAAGGCCAAATAAAATGATGTGCAATAGTATAAATTACTATTGATTGAATATTGTACGTACTTGAAATCTTTAGGTTCCAAAGGCCAGGAATTTGTGTCTTTCACCTCGTGCACTTGAAAAACATCTTCCCAATCCATATTTTTGATCTTCTCAACATTATTTCCCTTTGCTTTAGCTTCTATGGCTCTATTCAGTGCCCTTACTGGTAAGGAATCCTTGAAGTTTTGCTCTCTATTAATCTTATATTGCTGTGAACATACCTCCTTCACACGGTCCAGAAGACCATGGTCAATGCCATGGTTTGTAATCTGAAAAAAATTAATAAACACTCCACTTCAATTTCATCTATGTTATTGAACAGTTTATGAATCACATATGTTTGTAATGAATAATTTATAGGATAACTTCTTCTTATAATTTGGCTAGAAGAAAACTTTATGATGAAAAGATTAAAAAGAATATTAACTACAACCCAGATAAGAATCGGCCATATATACCTCAAAAAATCCAGGGGATTCACAAGCCTTTGCGATTTGAGCCATAATGGCCTTTCTGTCTCCTCCATCAATGTTCTTTACTGTTGATCCCATTTTGACCTTATGCCAAAAAGTGTGCATCATGGCTAAACTTAATCATGGTTCAATTTGACTCCTATCCGTCATAATAAGTGGTTGCGTGACAGTAAAAGGTGCGTGTGACTAAGCACTTAAAATACTTGGATATTATGATCCACATGGGAGGCAATGTGTTATGGATTTGAAATGAAGTTCATTTTTATTCAGGGACACTAAAAGTCTTGGTTAAGTTTGGAAAGAAAGAAAGGTTTAATCATTTCTGTGTTTCTTCCATACCTCAAACCCTAGTCGGCGCTGTGAACTATTCTGTGATTGCAGAGCTTATCTTTGAGGCTGCACTTGTGGGTTTTCTGCTATGTTAAACAACTCAGTTCAAGCTATCTTTTGGTGGTATTTTTGGCTCTGTTTTTTGGGATAATGTGAATTTTTTGTGGGATTTGCTACAATCCTCTTCAGGTGAATCTTGGTTAACAATGAGAGGTAATATCTTCTACATTTCATTGTCTATTTCGTTTATTTCACAAAGGCAGTGCAAAGAACAAAATGAGGAAAGTTTACAGTTACTCTTTGGTGGTTTTTCGAATCTGTTATCCACACTTGCTTACATTTCTGTTATGATCAGTTATTCTGTTTCTTTCCGCATTTTGGAAATCAGAATGGAAGTGTTTGTTAAGAGTAATCAATATTGTTTGAGATCTCTTTTCAGTTGTATTTAGTTTTTAACCCTAACGCGGGTTTGGAAACCCTACTTCAAGAGTTTGTCATGAAGACTTATTCTGTTATAACAACTGTGTGATTTTTTTTGTTAAAAGAGAGAGAAAAAGAACATTTTTCAGCATTATTGAGACTGAAAGTATTTATCAGAAATATTCTTGTATGCATTGATATACACATAGAAAACAACGTGTTTCAGATTCAGAGATTGAGATTAAATTTACTCTCTCTGTTTGAAGTTGAAAAAGACTTCCTTAGAGTTGGAATAATATTTTATACTGCTCCATTTTTTTTTTCGTTCCAACCATTGATAACCTTGTGATTACAATATTATGTAGTTTCAAGGCTACCATTGATTGAAACTTGAGATTGTAGAGGAACAGGCATTGGGTACTCCTTGAACAATGTACAGGGTTGGTGCTCTTTGAGATAAATAAAAAGGAATTGTTACCAAGTGGTTTTTCTACCCCAAGAGGGTTTTCCACTCATCAAAATCTTGGTGTTGTGTATTCAATCTTGTCTCATTGTGTTTCACTAGTTAAAGCTCTGATACTTTAGATTCTTGTTATTTCTCTATTTCAGTTCATGTTATACTTGGTAGTCACTGCAATATTCATTTAGTTTATATCTGTTTTGTAAAAGGAGCATAGTCATCTTTTCTTGTCTAAATTCATATAACAAAGATTATTCATTTGGATAATTGGATGATCACTTTTACATGCTTTGACAACAATTTGTTTTTCCTTGAGTTCTAGTTCACTCGTTCTGATTTGAAACGTGTAAAGTCTCTGATAATTTGTCCTACTTGTTAAAACTGAGTTTCTAATTTTGTAAAATTGTTCTTGTGTTAAATTTTATACACTCTGATTCACCCCCCTTCTCAGAGTGTCTCCACTTCCAACACTTTACGTCAATCACTGGAAAACCCATTTCTGAATTCCTCCAAAGCCAAAAGATAGTCAAATAACAAACAAACTTGCACAGTCAAATAGTATTGTAATAATAATATTTTTTGTAATTCTTAATCATTCTAATTTTAGATTATTGTTATCTTAAAATTATATTCTTTTATAATATTAACTATAACTATCAATTATCCTTAATGGGCTGTGGCAGCTTCTGATATTGAAATAGAGGAATGGACTACTCCCAAACATGGTTTGATCAAATTCAATTTTGATTGGGGCTTCAATAGAGAATCTAGATCCTCTTGGAGCTGGATCTGTTGCTAGAGATTGGTAGGGACAAATGTTAGCATGGAGTACCAGATCCTGTCGGAGCAGGATTTGTTGCTAGAGATTGGTAGGGACAAATGTTAGCATGAAGTGAGTAGAGGTTTGGTCCAATCATGAAGAATGTTAGTGAAGCAAAGGTGACACTTCTAGTGGTAAAATTAGCAAAGAAATTATAAGCTACCTTGGTCCATTTGGAGGGTGATGCTATTATTAAGGGTGGTTTTGAGAATTGGAAAATCGACAAGTTGGTGAAAGCCATTTGGAAACAATTATTATCCTTAAAAGAGTTTAAAATCTCTCACATACGATGTATGGGCAACATGGAGGCATATGACTTGTTGAAGCAGGTTGTTGATTTAATGTCTAAGATTCAATTGGAGATTTGGAAGGATTATCAAGGGATCAAATTGGATTAAGGGGAGGCTTTATATGATGGTATGTAGGGAGAACCAATTTTATTAAATGATATGTGAATGATTGCCACCATAATGCTTTTGGGAAGTGTGTATACCGAGCTTGGTTGTAGTGCAAATGCCAAGCATTTATTTAGGATTACTTATCAAGATTGTCGTGTATCTTATTTCAATCACTAGCGTGTTGTGTCTTAGAGTTGAAGGTTGTGAGTAAAGATGGAGGAAAACTTCTCGTTGCAAATGTTCAAGCCCATGGTGGCATTTTAGTATAAGGTCTTAGAAGAGCATCTAAAGTGTGTTTTCAAGTTCAAGGATGATAAATTCATCCATCAGGTGATTATGGTTCTAGGAGAATCTTTTTTTAATGAAGTGCACCTATACAGGACAAATAATGACATTGCTTCTCTTTTCTTGGTCATGTGTCTCAAATTGTGCTATAAGGAAGAGGCCTTTTGGATTGTTTCTTAGTGTGTTTGGGAGGAGCGGTGTTGGGGATTGATGTCATTCATGGTGATAGCTAGACCAAGTGAATACTTTAGGTAGTGGGGGATATTGATTGCATGTTGGAGAAGTTATTCCCCCTCTGTGACCTTTCTTCATTTGGGGTGCTGATCAAGAGAAGGAGATTTGTCATGTTGTGGCCCAAATTGGACTAAGTGAAATCAATAAATATTTACACACTTTAGAAGCCAGATCCTGTCATGAGGAATTAGAGGTGACATTGCAGAATAGGGAAGAGAAATAGGAAGAGCCAACTAGAAAGAGGGGATGTCCTCTAGGTTCGAGGATTTCCATGAAGCTGAAGAATGTAGAGTTAGTAGCTTCTTCCAACATCATGAAGAAGATGGTGACAAATGATTCCATTGAACGGTCTAACTAGTGCTTTCATGTGGAATTTTTCGCTCACTAAGTGGGCTAGGAGGGTTCATGCATCTCTAGGATTAGTTGGGTACCTTTGTATTTTTCATCTTGGTTTAGTGGATAGTTGCTTGGTTTTTTGGTTGGAAGTTCTAGTCAATATTCATTGAATTTATTTTTGTATTTGGGTTCTTGGGATGGTGTTATAAGTTGCTTCAATTTTCCCCTACTCATCACAATAGTTTTTTGGGTGGTGGTGAATCAACTTCTCAATGTACTTTTGTTGTATATTTTGATGCTTTTAATATTAACAATATCAAACTCTTACCTACAATTTTTTTTTTATAATTCTCACTTCAATAAAATAATAGTAATATATAATATAATGTAAACATTATAATAAAAATATACATTTTTCTTAAGAATATAATCTTAATTTGATTATAAAATTTGTATATTATATTATGATAGTAAAATTAATCTTAAACTTAATTATTAATTATTAATTTAAGATTATATATTATTTTAATTATATTTATGTAATATTAATTATAATATATCTTAATAAAATAACTATTAATAATTATTAAATTATATTTAACATAAATAGTAAAGTGAAAATAGGTATTTGATAATGAGTAAATGAAAAATATTTAAATTTATGACTAAATATTATAAAATCATATTGTATACTAAAATGATTAAAAAAATAAAATTATGATTTTCAAAAAATATTAATAAAAAAATACAATGATTTCAAAAATGATCATAGAAAATTATAATTATAAAAGAAACATATAGTTTTTTTTTTTAACATTTCTTATCTAATGCTTTAAATGAAATGGTCTAAGTATTTATTAAAATTTTTATTTTATTTATTTAATTTAAATGGTGAAAATTCTATACAATAGTTAAATGGTTTTATTACTATTGTAACCAGTTGCACTAAATTTTGGTTAACTCCTTATTATTTAATTGCGTTTGCACAAAATTAGAACTATAAATTTTTTCTATAGAAATTATTTTTCTCCAATCTAATTGGGTAAAAAATTTACATCTTATTACCTTATTCCATGGGGTATGAAATTGTAAGCAATAATGATTTATAAATTATCTTATAATAATATATAAATTATATTTAAATATATATAATTAATTAATTATTATTATTATTATTCTTGTAGACGTATACAAATGACCATATTCCTAAATGAATATTTTATGTTCATTTCTCTATTTAATTAAATCCAATTTAATTAAACTATCCACATTCCTCTATTTAATTAAATAAATTATTCAATTTATTTGAATTAAATTCACTATACCATTTAATGAATAAATCATTAAATCCCCCTATCTACTTTTAATTAAATTCAAATTTAATTAAATAGTTATCCTAAATTGAATAAATCTAATTTATTTAATTTCTCCAAATTGTAACCAAATTGAATGAAAATCATTTAATTCAATTAAATCCTATTATCCCCCCATCCACTTGCAAAATCCCAAACCCCTTCCTAATCCCTTCTAGAATCTTCTGATCGCTTCTAATTAACCTAACCCTCCTCTAAACTTTGTCACATCCCTAAGCAAAGGGAAGTCACTTCTCAAAAACCTTAAAGTCTTTGATAACCATTAAAGGTTTTCAACCTTCAACCACTAAATCCTCAATGTCTTTGAAAACAATTGAAGGCTTCCAACCTTCAACCACTTAATCCCTAAAGTCTCCAATAACCATTAATGGTTAATTCAAACCCTCCCACATGGTTAAAACATTTGTTTTGACTCAACCTCTACCCAACCCAAAGGTCTCATCAGGCCATTAATGCTTTGACCATGATTATCTCTTAATCATTTGCACAAAGGTTTATCCTTGGATTAATTCTTAATCCATTGGGTAATCCTAATCTAGACTTGACCCTTAGCCTTTAGATAACCATGAGGTCTTCTCAAGCTTTTAATGCCTCCAACCTCTTCTCTCAACCCAATCATAATGTTGACACTTGTCACCATTCCATTGGTGCCAATTGTGCACATGGATTCCCAACGTTCAAACTTAGCCCTTGATTAAACCTTTCAATCCTGACCATCCATTGTCCTGTTTGTGCTATAAATAGAGCTCTCATTCCTCCATTCTTAACAATCATCTTTCAAATTTGAAGCATTATACTTATGCTCAAATTCTTTCAAGCTTTCATATCATTTTTATGCTCATCATTTAGCCTCTTTTAGATCAGGAATTAGACTAAATATGCATGTTTAGATTACTTTCTTTATCATTTTAGCTCAATCATAGATTAAATATATCACGTTAGGATAGTATTCATACTAATCTTGTCATCTTATCATTTAGTTTATTGCATTCTAGAATCATACATAGCTTAACATCCATTTCATACTAAAATCAATCAAAGCATCCCTCGTTCTCATATTTGCCATCCCTAAACCATTTTGCTCAGTGATCTGAGAGCAAAAACGTTGGTTTGAGGGACATTGTGAGATAGAGAACCATGGGACCCTCCTTGGGAAGCTGAGTAACACTACGTTACTCCAAAGTTTGCATCAAGAAGTCCTGTGTGTGTGTGTGGACTAGTATTTAACTAAATTTTCACATATTAAGTTTTATCAGCCCACTTTTCCCGCATACAATTATTATTATGAAATTTATTTTAAAAAATATTATAATAGTAAGAATTAATATTACAAACACAAATTTAAGGGATAAGAAATTTCAAATTTCAAATAAATAATTAAACATGTGTCACATAATGGTTAGTAAATACCTTTATAAACATATATTTTCAAATTTATAGAATATTTGTAACAACATTATCTAAACAAATTTTTTAATATCAAATTAAAAATCTTTAAATCGTAATATTTTTTAATTTTTATTTTGAATAAACTTTAAAAGTATTCAATCTTGACATAATTTAACATATTATATATTTGCACCATCTTATGAAAATAGTAATTACAAACATGCTAATACATTTTTGCATTGACGTTTTGGAGTGATCTATCATCAGGATGAAGAGAGTGTTGAGCTTTAAAATTCAATTCCCTCCCATGAAGGGTATATATCAGTCCTAAGAGATTTCCACAATCCATCTTATAAACAAGAGTGTAGTTTCTAGATTTAATTGTCTACAAGATTTTTGTATCAACATTTCAGATCACACTCGGTGATCCATCATCATGATGAAGAGCATTTAGCTTTAAAATTCAATTCCCTCCAATGAAGGGTATAAATCAGTTCTAGGAGATTTCCACAATCCATCATATAAACAAGAGTGTAGTTTCTGGATTTAATTGTGTACAATATTTTTGCATCAATTTTGCTCCTTCATCATCGGGATAAAGAGAGTGTTTAGTTTTAAAATTCAATTCCCTCCCATGAAGTGTATAAATCAGTCCTAAGAGATTTCCACAATCAATCATATAAACAAGAGTGCATCTTTTGGATTAAATTGTGTGCAAGATTTTTGCATCAACATTTCGGATCACACTTTATGATCCATCATCATAATGAAGATAGTGTTTAGCTTTAAAATTCAATTCCCTCTCTCCATCCTGATTCCTGCAATGTTTTTATTTCATCTTCATCATCTACTTTATTGCTGCCACTTCCCACATACAACATCAACCACCAATTTCAATACAACATCTAAAAAATGAGATGTTGCATACAAAATTTGCACAAGTATCCAATGCTCAGCAATGAATTTTAACCAACAACAAACAACAGATTGGATGCCTTTGTCAATAAATCCAACACTTATCAACAAAGAACAATCCTTCTTTCATTCTTCTCAGCATTACTCTTACAACCTATCTTTCTCTAATACCAGTGTAGAGCAATAATGAAAATTTACATTGTAACTAATAACGAAAATAAGAAAGTTTTTATTACAGTCATTCAGCATCTATTACATTCAATAGATTGACTTTATAAAGTCATTATTTTTTCGAATAACTTCTCACCCAACTAATTTATTAAATATAAACCCTAATTCTTAACATTTTCATTCAACAAGAAATTTGTTCATTCAACCTTCCCACTGCTTTGAAGCGGGGCTCTTTTGCTTCATATTTCTGCTCGGAGTAAATCTTCATGTACTCACCAAATGGGTACTTTGGATAAGTAGATAACTCATGACCAGCATTCCCATTGGGTTGAGCTTGAGCAAAGAGCTGAGGTGCAGGGCTCACCAGTGCATTGTATGAGGGATTATAGAAGGATGCCACTGATAAGCGGTTTCCATCCTCTGTTGGAAGAATTCTATGCCATGCACTCTTATACTTGCCATTGCTCACTGCTTCTATCTGATCACCTATGTTCACAACTATTGAGTATTGCATAGGTTGCACATCAATCCAACTACCATTGTTAAGCACTTGAAGGCCAGGAACCTCATCATCTTGGTACAAAAGAATGAGCCCACCTGCATCTGTATGAGCACGGATGCCCTTTATCAGGTCTGGCCTAGGGCAGGGAGGATAATGGCTCACCTTGGTGCCAAAGAATGGCTTTTCTCCCCCAGCAAATGCCCTTTTTAAATATCCTTTCTCTAGCCCCAAACTTTCACTTATTATTTCCAACAGTTTCTCTGTTAGATTGAATATTTGACTGCGGAACTCCTCAATTATCTCCCTGAACAAAATGCAAATGTCAACGCGTTAGATGATTTACATTGATTTAAATCAAATAAATTTCAAACTTCTTGACCGTTCAAAGATCTAGTGTTTGCATGAATTGATTTTACTGATTTTGTTTGTTAATTGCTAATAGAATTTATAGAAAGACTAAATAAAATGATGTGCAACAGTATATATTAGTATTTATTGAATATTGTAAGTACTTGAATTCTTTGGGCTCTGAAGGCCAAGAATTTGTGTCTTTCATCTCGTGCACTTGAAAAACATCTTCCCAATCCATATTTTCAATCTTGTCAACATTATTTCCCTTTGCTTCAGCTTCTATGGCTCTATTCAGTGCCCTTACTGGTAAGGAATCCTTGAAGTTTTGCTCTCTGTTAATCTTATATTGCTGTGAACATACCTCCTTCACACGGTCCAGAAGACCATGGTCAATACCATGGTTTGCAATCTGAAAAAAATTAAAAAACACTTCATTTCAATTCCATCTATGCTATTGAACAGTTTATGAATCACATATGTTTGTAATGAAGAATTTATAAGATATAATTTATAGGATAACAACTTCTTATAATTTGACTGGAACAAAACTTTATGATGAAAAAATTAAAAAGAATATTAACTATAACCCAGATAAGAATCGGCCATATATACCTGAAAAAATCCAGGGGATTCACAAGCCTGTGCGATTTGAGCCATAATGGCCTTCCTGTCTCCTCCATCAATGTTCTTTACGTCAATCACTGGAACACCCATTTCTGAATTCCTCCAAAGCCAAAACACAATCAAATGCCAAACAAACTTGCACAATTGGGAAGATAGATGAAAACTTGCTAATGTATATAACCCTGAGACCACCACCTATTTATATCCATATTTTTATGTTCAACATACCATCAGTCGCCAAGAATTCAAAGTCATTGGCAGATTAAAATCACGTGCGAGAATACTTTCTCAGCTTATATCACCACGTCTCTTTGACATGAATACTGTTCAAGATAAGGGTGACGATTAGACCAGAAAGCATTATTGCTTTTGTTGTCATGCAGTTCAATGGGGCCATTTCCACAGTGTCTTGCCCACATTTCGATTGGTCTTTTGGCTGACGATTCACATTTCGTCTTCAATTTAAATCGCACAGCATAATTTTCTACGGCTAATTCTAATTGTTGTTTGATTAGGATTCTTAATTTTTTGCCCTATATTGTTGACTGTATTCAAATCGAATTTGTATATTGATGGTGAAAATGTGAGGATGGTTGAATTGAAGATCGATTTGTTTGGCATCTGAGAGGGACATCATCTGTCTGTGACAGCAAAGCTTCTTTCTCTGAGAAAGTCAATCTTTCGTTTTCCACGTGCCCAGTTATTTCGATCGTCTCACAATTTTGATTTGCCTCTTCAATGGAATGGATGATCTGTCTGTGACTGTGACTGCCGAAATTTCTTTGTCTGAGCAAGTCAATCTTTCGTTTTCCTCTTCTTGTAGAGGGAACTTTCGTTTCAAGTTGCTAACAAAGTATTGTCAAGCGTTAAACTTTGAGAGAGCTTTATTCTTTTTTAGTTTCTTTATTATGCTATATTTAAATCAAAACTGTCACCACATTCACATGTAATTTGTTTTTGAAACCAATGAATAGGTGACAAATGCTTGTGGAGATTGACAAACAAAATCTATATAAACATCTAACATTTGCTTCAGAGGTAGATAGACCAGATTTGTTCAATTATCTTGCATTGATATGGACATCATGACAACCATGAATACACCAATTCAAGTTGCTTTCTCTCATATATAAGAAATGCGTTTGACATAAATATCAAAATATATAGAACACAAATATGTATAGTTCATTAGCCAAACATAATGGAACTAAAAGAATCTTCATTTAACCAAGAAATTTGGATACAACTTAAAAGAAACAACCTTTCCTATGAACTTTCTCAAGTTCCTTTATATGTTAATTCTGAGAATGATGGTTTGGATCAATTTTATGACTCAAATGTAGGGGAATTAAATCTAGCATGTTAGATTGTAACTGAAGTGGAATAGATGAATTACAAAGTCATAATCAATTTGAAGACTAGCATAGCACAGTTCAAGTTATGTGTGTGATGGCATGAGTTCTCATGGATCATGTTCTTTTTACTTATGGCTTAATTTTGTTGATGGCTCTAATAGTAGGTTTGATCTAAGATCCTCAATCATTATTAGTATCTTGATCATGCAAACACATAAGATATGGATTCTATTACAGCTTAGTTGGCCATCAATTAAAGGGTTATCAACTCCTTTAGAAAATTTGTCTTTGAGGCAAGTGGGTTGTATTAATCTACCCATGTAATTGTTCTATGGATTTTATTTGTAGGATATGATGTAATTTAAAAATTCTTACAGCCATACCATGTCTCTTTCATTAGTGCCCTTCTATCATTGGCTATAAAAATCCGTGTTTGTACATGTATCTATTAAGACCTTTGCATCCAGGTATGTGTTCCTTCACTTATCCCCCATCCCTCCTCTCCTCATTTTACTTTCTAATATATTTTCCTAAAGACATATATGGATTCTCATTTTTCCTATGAGAGACACACATTCCCAATTAGAGCTAGTATTTGTATACTACTTATATTTTCCTTTCATACTAGTGTAGGGGCACCAGGACATGTGTCTACTTCATTTTGATACGTGTCTACATAATTTTTATACATGGTTATGCTTAGGAATAGAATGTGCAATGTGTGTGTTTGAAGGCCTATTGATTAGGTCTAGATAGTGTAATAAGCCCTGAGGCTCCAAGGTGTGTCAACTTGGTCAAAGGCCTTGTATGGGCATTTTATATGTACTTTTGATGTTCAGGGGTCTTAAATGTGTGGTATATTATTCTTGACCTTTGGTGTGAAGGCACGACCGAATTGTAGAAAGTTGACAAAAGTTACAAAGTTGCATTATTGTCTTAAGCAACTTTTCTTTCAAGATTTTAAAATGTGGTTATTCTAATAGTTAGTAGGGTTTGACCATCTGTACTCAAAACCCAAATGCACAATTTTGGAATCTTGAAGAATGCCCAAAAGGGTATTTGAATATAAAATTTATTCAGGGGGTTGTTCAGGTATGTTGTGAGACAAATCAAGAAAATACCAAATGGAGGGCTAATTGCTTGTAGCTTTATTTCCTAGGTCCAAAAGGGGAAAATATACAAAAGGATAGTAAAAACCCATATAAGGGGTCAAGATCAGAGCAAATTACATATAAAACATGTGTAAATACTAACATAGGTTTAGATTCCACCTTTTGTGTAAAGATCCCGTTGCTTGGGGTTTGGGGTTGTTAGGTGACCTTGGTTGAAGGGTTGGAACCTGAGGGGTAGGAGACTCCTTGTCAGTTGTGAGTTGTCCTGAATGAAGAGATCCTTGTGAAGGATCTAGGGAAAGGTCTTGAAACCTTTAGAAGGTTAAATACATTGGTTCATTAGGTAATACCCAGTGGAGACCCTTTTTTTTGAGTAAAAACCAAGAAACTGGTATAACATCCCAAACCCTCTGCATCACATACCTACAAAGTTACCTTTTATCTTTACTTTGGCCCATCAAAAATTACCAATATAAGAAATCATAAAATATCCATCTTGGGCAAGTTGTGTTCAACTCTGTCCCTTGTAGTCATCCAAATATTTGTGTTGTTCCAATCTATTAAAAATTCTAGTTTTGGAGGTTTCTATTCATTTAGTTTTTCTACTAGATTTTTAGACTTTTTAGGCATGTATGAACTTTATCTAAATTAATTTTTGACATTTTCTTACCACTTCCTTATCTTCCCTCTTCTTTGTCTTCCTTCTCTATTTGTAGACATTTAAACCTTGTGTGTGCATTAATTTCATCATGAAAAGTACATTCCATCCTTTTCCTCTTGTACTCTTTGATTCTAATAAAATTTTAAATTTTGCATGAAAGTTTTCACTTCTTGTACATACATTCTTCTCCATCCTACTTCGCTAATCCTTGAAGGCGAGGAGAAAGCCAATGGTAGCCCGACCATGACTTGTAATTACAAAAAATTGTCTTGGGATGCCAACACCAATCCTTGCACTAGGACTTGACAAAATGAATGCCAAACTTGTGTAGCATATTCAGAGGTAGAGATGAAACAACTATGTCAAATGTTTTATTATATGGCCATAGGAGATGAACTAGACTTTTAAATCCTTCTAAGTGTGAATTTTCATAGAAGCTTGGGAAAACAAGTCCCAAGGAGTGTAGATGCTCTTCTTATGAAATCATAGAGCATAGACCCAAGGTATATGAGACTAGGGGAGGCCTTGAACTTGAATGAGAGGAGACCATCGAAGGTTATGTTGATTGAAAGATAACCATCTTGAAAGCTAGAGACAATCTACTAGAGCTAGGGCTTAATGAATTCCCATACACACCATATACTTTTGGAAACAAAAGTACCTTTGATTTGAATATCTTCTAGAATAACAAGAAGGATTTGAAAGACAAACCCCTTCTAGGGCATCTTGTGAGTTAGAGAACTAGAGGAAACATAATGTCTAAGAAGAATATTCCAGGCCTCATTCCAAGAAATGACACAAAGAATTAATCTAGTGTAGAGGGTTAAACCTTGCCTTTGAGTAGAGAGGAGACCAAGTCCACAAGAATGTCATAGGCCACTCAGTGAAAACCCTCATGGTCCTCTAAAGAGACCAATATGAAATCACTAAGAAGCTTCTCAGGTTTCAAATATGAAGCATTTGAAATCCCCACATGAAGAATAATACACATGGATGGTCACCAGGATTTTGGGATAAAACTAGATTTACTAGCCAAGGCAAGAGGCTTAGTACTATAGTATAAGAGATTCTTCTCAATTTTGGCAAGAACAACATTCAAAAGGTCAATTTGATACACTTGAAAGGAAAAGTGAATGCACAAGAAGCGAAATATTTAGCCATGGCCAATCCACTTCTACCTTGTTACCCTAATTTCTTTTATTCATTCCTTTGAAGTGCTAATTTTACCCTTCAAGCAGTCTCATCCTTAAATACACACCTGAAGTCGGCCTATTCCTAAGATGTTGAATCAAACCTTCACAGTAGTGAAGTTCACTTAAAGACCAATCGCCCAACTTCCTTTTATTTTCTAAAGCAAGATTATTGGTTAAGTCTATAATCACTTGATCGGACCATTATGGAACATTGGTACCTCTTCACCATGGTTGTCAAGTTCCTAAGTTCATCGATAACCCAACTACTCTTTAGAGGTCATACATCATCAAGAGCTAAGTTTACCAATTAACACTTGAAGTCAACACGTCGAATGATTTTTGAACTCTTGCCCAACACTCTTCTCAGTTCTTAATATTTGCAACGACCCAAATTTGTTATGACTCACATATCCCAAGACATAATCTTTAGGAAAATCTAGAAAGGACAACTCATTTATGATGGATTAGATGAAAAGAGGCATGCAAAAGTGGTGACACTGTTTTTGAAAATAGGTGATATTGCTTCCCATGAGACAACATTTAATGAGATTGAAACCTACTTCATAAATAAGAAATAGTAATATTTTAATATTCATTATTACTTTCCTAGTTAATCGAGGCAACATATCAGTATCTATTCAGAGAAGACAAAGAATTGTCAGTCCCTGTATTCCCATATGAGCTGAATTTCTAGTATGGGTTGTTCCCTTGCTTCTAATTAGAATGGCGTTTCCCCATGAAGACCAATTTACTGTGATTCAACCTGATTTAAATTGGCCAAAGAGTGAACAAAGTGACATCGTTTCCAAATTGAGTGCATTAGCTTGTAAGGAACTAATTAATTTTCCTGAACACAACAGGGCAATTGACAGTTTAAAGGAAGAAGAAATATGAGTGAAAAATCATAATTAGCACCTATAAGAAGAGATTATTGGAGCAATAAAATCAGCTTGAATTAGTTCACTTTGGTGTTTGTTCGACAATATATTACTGAGATAGAGTATCTTTTGCCGTTGAAAGAAAATTCAAGGATGGTGCTATGAAGAGATGGTATTGCTCTAGTAGTTCAACCTGACATGGAATTCATAGAAGACCAATAAGAAGATATCCTCTCCAGGTTAACAACTCTAGCATGGACATGCAAAATGAGCTTTGCTGAGTATATGAGGGTGACTATGGTGCTAGTGAAAGAAGAAGAAAAGGAATAATTACTTGATGCACAACTCCATTTGGCACTTGAAGCCGAAAGGAACCCAACCCCACCTAACAATTGATGCTGCTAATTATGAGTTGGTGTAAGTATCATAGCCTTAAGATTCCTTGGCATTTAAAATTGTTGTTTTTGGTAGGCCACGTGTGTTGCGATGTGTTATGTTTTAGTCTTCTTTGTAAAAACGGTCATTTTCAAGAAATTGTTATCTTTTCTGAGATAGTTACAATCGAGTATCTATATATGTTATAAAATTAGTAGTAATTAGGGATCTTTTCTTTGGGACGCTGAAATTAACTTTGTTTTAGAAGGAATTCAACAAGCTTTTGGTAGATGTGAATAAGATCATCTGGATGCTATTATGTGAATTGAAGACTTTGTGCTTTGACTAATGGATGTTTATTCTTCTTATGTTGGATACATTGTTTTTTGGATGATTCTTCTTTGTACCTATTAAAAGTCTTTATCAAAAATTTGTGTAAATTACTATAGAAAAGTTGGCTTTGAACAAATGATACAATAATGTAGCGATATGTTAAAAAAAATTGCCTTATAAAAAGAGGATCTTTGTATCCCCTTTCTTATCTTTATTATGATTTGTTGGCAAGCGACACTGCATAGGTTATTAGGTTTTTTCATTGATGAAAACACAATCTAGTGCACCCATCTGCATTGCATGATTTGATCATACTGGAAGTTAGATTGAAGATTTGTTCAAGTCTGGCAAGCTAGGAGCAGAGCATCTATCATCGTTCAGTATTTTGGTCGGTACTTCCTGTCGGGTTAACATTTTGTGTTGAGGATCTAAGGGAAGGTAGATAGATGTCTGGAACACCTTATTCTTGAATTTTGGCCTCTGGTGATGATTCATTTACAAGATACAAGCTTTTGAGTGTCGGGTTCCTGTTTGCTAGTATAGAACAAGTTGACCTGTATGGATAATCTTTGTGCAAATTTGTTGGAGTGGTTTTGGTGATTGGTTTTGTGGTCTAGGTGTTTTGTCCAATATTTTTGGTAACATGTAATCAACCATTTTGGTCCACATTAGTTTTTGTTGTCTAATTCAACCATGTTCATACATGTTTGAATAATGTTCGAAGCCTTCATGAGAGGACTAGCGATGAATCTATTTTCTTGTTGCGAATATATATGATTGATGTTTTTGATCATTTTGTATATGCGAATGGAGTTAGTGATCGATTGTGCATAGTTTCATGTGCACAAGATAGAGACTTCTGGTCCAGATCATAGTAGAGCAGTGCAATAGAGTAGTGAGATGAAGTATATGATATCAATATATTATGCTTAACCGAAACTATATTTTGGCATTTGTAGATGTTGTTCTTTAGTTCAAATATTTCTGTAATATTTTTAAATGATTTTGTAGGCAATGAGCCTCCTTTTTTGCAGTGAGCTCTAGGGAGTGTTCCTAAATGTATGTGCATTCCCATTGTAATACTTTTAACAGAGTATACTTATCTTGTAAGTTTATCCCCACTATGGTTTTCCCTTAACTGGGTTTCCACGTACAAAAATATTTGTGTTATGGTGTTGTGGTTGTTTGTCTTATGTTCTTGCATCTCTTTTTTATTAAATGTGTTAAGAGCTTAAAAGAACAAGTTAAAAAGTAAGATTTGCAGAACATTGATTCACCCCGCTCTCTTAGTGTTCCTTATTTCCAACATGATTTTCTACCATTTAGAAGTTTTCTGGTTAAAATATCTACCTTATTTTCTTTCGGGTCAAAAGCATTCATAATTTTAAAATTCTTTGTTGATCATTAGAAGGTAGCTAATCCTTGTAAAAGAAGTAGATAGTGGGTGTAGAAGGAAATCATACCCATCTCGATTGTTGGTCAAATTGTTACATATTTGGGCATTAGAATATAGAGTTGGGTAGAAAAAACTATCAATGAACACACCCATACCAAAGAAGCTAAGAAGGTGTGGGAAGGACTGATTGGTGATAACATTGAGTTTATGCCTCTAAATGGAAAAATCATAAGCTAGACAGAATGTGTGAAGAGACTGAAGAGCCTCTTTAATATTTTTCTCTTCCTCGATGAGAGTGAAAAAAGAGTCATTTGCAAAGTGCCCATTAACCAACTGATTAGATGAATGAAGCATGACAATTCCTAAAACTCTCCCAACCAAGATAGATTTTGCTTGCAAGTAACCAAAACCTTCAACAGCTAGAACATACAACAAGGTAACAAGTGTGCAACCTTGGAAGATAGAACAATGGAGCCCAAACACAGAAGATTGATAGTTGTTAATGGTGACGCATGCCCAAAAATAATCTGCATTGACTAAATGAATTGAGGGCCATAACCGAGGGCTCCCAACATAACTAGAATGTGTATAATGTTGAAATAGGGTTACACAATTTGAGATATGCAAACTAGGAAAACACCTATTTCACATACACCACATTAAAAGAAAAATAAATCCAATAGATCCAACCTCAATTCTTTTAGGAAGAGGGTTGAGTACAAATTGGATTTGATTCAAATTTTGTTTTAGTTGAAATTTTATTTGAATTAGGTTTGAACTGCAATGCTAGATCTAAGACAAACAATGATATTTTGACATAAAATAATAGTAATAGTATGTTACAAATATCATGTAGAGTTGTAAAATTAGATCTAAGAATGCAAAATAGATCAAAACTTGTGACAAAAATTTTAGGTGAAATTGTTGGGACCAGGAGATGTGGAGCGACCTAATCTTGCAGATGTTAGATGCATACAAACTAAATGTTTTCTAGATCAGGATGACACACAAAATCTACTGTCAGAAGGTCATCAAAAATTACTAGGACTAGGAGGTATGGACCAACTAGATCCTCCACTTTTTACAACTTCAAAAGCTAAGTCTAATTGTTATCATTTGCTTTGTCAAATTCTTCGCTCACAGTTCCATAGTCAATTTCCTGCATATAGAATGAAAAAAATAGGTTTGTTGATGGGGGTTTGTCTAGGTGAAACCTCAGTTTAGGAATTAACCTTAAAATTGAAATAATTAAAATGGAATTTAATTAAAGTAGACTGCTTTCCTTTTGAGGGAAATGCTAGATCTGATTTGAAATTGCTTGAAATTGAACTTGGTGTCTTGATGAAGCTTACTTGAATCCTCACACAAGGATTTATGATGAATTTATAATCTCTTAATAGAATGTTGATCATGAATGCTTGAACTTGACTTGACTTGATCTCTCCTTCAATCCTTGTTGAATGCTTGATTTATTTCTCATTAAGATTTCAATTGATTTTTTAATTGAGAGCTCACTTGAATTGTAGATGTACCTTTTGAAATTGGGGGCGGGGGGGGGGGGGGGGGGGGTAGGCTTTCTTTATACCTAACAATGTATTAAGTGTTTGAATTTTTGGAGTATGCTGACATGAAGAAAAATCTCTTGCCACATGAGGTGACCATTGAGGGGTCCTATTTTGGGTCCTAATTGGAGGACTAGGGTGGCCAAGATGTCCTGGTCTTAACCTTGGACCAGGATGCCTAGGTCATCTTAGTCTTGTCAATCAAGACTCAAAACTAAAAAAAAGATAAGGAAGGATTTGAAAATGTATATTTAAAGAGGGCGTGAGAATAATCAAGGTAGGTTCAAAGAATTGAAGGAAAAAAACACCAAGGTGACGCCTAGGTGAGGATGAAAAAGCATAGGGATACAATTTATGACACTACAAAATGAATGGATACTCAATATAATTATAGGTCTTTGTAAAATTAATCTTAACAAAGAGGGTTATTGTTTGGAATGTCGAGGCAATTCCATACCTTCCCAGATAACAATAATATTATCCAAAATGAACATGGATTTGATGAAACCAATTTGTTCAGGGGTGAACAATTTGAGGGAGCAGATAATGAATTTGAGAGCCAAGACGTTTGCTATGATCTTGTAGGAGACATTGAGGAGGGTTATTTGCTGCCAATTGCAAATATCTTCTGAATATATTAATTTGATATTGCCATTGTTGACTAACTTACGTAAATATTGGTTGGCTAAGTGCACCAAGATGGTGAACAGAAAAGTGGCCACATGCAAAAAAAAAAATGAAATTTCTCATAACCCGTGCGTGTTTTGGAACAAAAATGCGCTAGGCTTGGCCTAGCCAAAAACAATTAAAAAACAAAATGTTTTTGAGGAAAATTACATGTTATAATAAAAAATCAAAAGTTCCTCACGGGTTTTGAGGAACATTATATTTTATAGTAAAACATCAAAAGTTCCTCAAAACCTGTACTGGTTTGAGGAACATTATTTTTTATAATAAAAAATCAAAAGTTCCTCAAAACCTGTACTGGTTTTTAGGAACATTATTTTTTTATAATAAAAAATCAAAAGTTCCTCAAAACCTGTACTGGTTTTGAGGAACATTATTTTTTTTATAATAAAAAATCAAAAGTTCCTCAAAACCTGTACTAGTTTTGAGGAACATTATATTTTATAATAAAAAATGAAAAGTTCCTCAAACCTCGTATGGGTTTTGAGGAACATTATACTTTTTAGAAACCTGTGGGTTATGCAAAACTATAAGTTTTTGTCTTAGTTTTGCATAACCCGTATGGGTTATATAAAACTATGAACCAAATCGGAACATTATTTTTTTATAATAAAAAATCAAAAGTTCCTCAAAACCCGTACTGGTTTTGAGGAACATTATATTTTATAATAAAAAATGAAAAGTTTCTCAAAACTCGTACGGGTTTTGAGGAACATTATACTTTTTAGAAACCTGTGGGTTATGCAAAACTATAAGTTTTTTTGTCTTAGTTTTGCATAACCTGTACGGGTTATATAAAACTAGGAACCAAATCGGGAAGTGGGGGGAGAGAGAGAGAGAGTAGGAAGAGGGATAAAATAGGATAAGGAGAGGGGGGACGGAGAGAGTTAGAGACAGAGAGAGAAGAGGATAGGAAGAGAGGGAGAGATAGGGAAAGAGAGAGAGAGAGAGAGAGAGAGGAGGAGAGAGAGAGAGGAGAGAGAGAGAGAGAGAGAGAGAGAGAGAGAGAGAGGAGAGAGAGAGAGAGAGAGAGGGAGATTGGGAAAAGGAGAGAGAGAGAGAGAGAGGAGAGAGAGAGAGAGAGAGAGAGAGAGAGAGAGAGGGAGAGGAAGAGAGAGAGAGTAGGGAGTAGGAAGAGAGGGATAGAATAGGATAAGGAGAGGGGGGACAGAGAGAGAGAAGGAGATAGGGAAAGAGAGGGGGAGAGAGAGAGAGAGAGAGAGAGAGAGAGAGAGAGAGAGAGAGAGAGAGGGAGAGAGAGAGAGAGAGAGAGAGGAGATAAGGAGAGGGGTGGGGATGAGGAGAGAGGAGATGGTGGAGAGTGAGAGCTCTCGAGGAGAGGGAGAGAGAGAGAGTAGAGAGAGAGAGAGAGAGAGAGATTAGGAAAA